>NW_019943229.1:30067-30614 GCF_002910315.2 Salvelinus sp. IW2-2015 | reverse complement strand
TGTGTGTGTGTGTGTGTGTGTGTGTGTGTGTGTGTGTGTGTGTGTGTGTGTGTGTGTGTGCGCGCGCATGCGCGCGTGCGTGTGTGTGTGTGTTTAGAATGGCAGCCTGCCAGGCTAGCTCCTGAACACACACCCTGAATGTGCAGGCTACCCTATGTTTTGAAAGTGTAAGGTTACTACAGCTACTGATGTTGGCAGCCTGTTCAGTCAGATCAGGTATAGCTTTTCCACATGACTCCAACACTTGCAAAACAGAAGCTTTAAAAAAGGCACTGGAAAAGTCAATGGAAAAACAATTTCAGGCCTACACCATGTTGCGGGTGTTTTGGTAAGGGAGTTGAGGGCCACTAACTAACCTGGGCCACTAACACCAGCAGGATATAAACTAACCTGACACCATCAGGATATAAACTAACCTGGCACCACCAGGGTATAAACTACCCTGGCACCACCAGGGTATAAACTAACCTGACACCATCAGGATACAAACTAACCTGACACCATCAGGATACAAACTAACCTGACACCATCAGGATACAAACTAACC
>NW_019943229.1:24004-29947 GCF_002910315.2 Salvelinus sp. IW2-2015 | reverse complement strand
AAACTAACCTGACACCATCAGGATACAAACTAACCTGACACCACCAGGATACAAACTAACCTGACACCACCAGGATATACACTAACCTGACACCAACAGGGTGTATACGCGCGGGCCCACACACACACCTCTCAGGTTTAACTGGCTGCTGGACTTTCCTCTCCACCAATAAATTATGTTTTTGATTCCGTTCTGAGCTTTGGTTTATTGCACACACACAAAGGGAGTCCATGGCATTTACTGAACAAAAGTTATGAGGAACGTTATCACTCATTTAATGGGTCTGGCACCACCATCAGCCCACTGACCTACAAAACATTTTACATCACTTATGCAGCTTATGTTTTAAAGATTTCCCAGGAGTGATCCAGGTAGCCAGACCTTTTCCCACCGAAACACGGTTCTGCTCCATTTGAGGATGTATAATTCTACTAATTACATAACACTTGAAATAAACGCTGGCTCTGATGAAATGTTGGGCCCACAGAACTGTCTGGACGGCCAGGAATGTTTGACTGAGCTGGGTATCTTGTAAAGTGGTTCATGCTTTAAAAGTTGCGTCACACTGCGGCACACCTTGCGGGCTGCTGCAGCATTCTGTGGCACACGATCTAATTGTCAGCCATTTTTTCTGTTAATGCAAGTTATTGCTAGTTTGACCACCAGAGGGCATCTTTGAGAAGCATTTGATAGTTTTCCATATTGCAGGCACGCGGGAGACTGGGGTTCAATCCCCCAACGGGGAGGAAGGAGTAGGCTGTCCTTGTAAATAAGTTAGTTCTTAACTGATTCCATATGTGTTATTTCATAGTTGTGATGTCTTCACTATTATTCTACAATGTAGAAAAATCCTGGAATGAGTAGGTGTGTTCAAACTTTTGACTGGTACTTGCTTAATTAATTTGATTAAAATTATGGTGTTTCTATTCKATGAAAAAKAAAAAAKCCTCTGGATTTCTATTAGGATGGAACGGAAAATATGGCGCTGTACAACGTGACGGTCGGCAGTACAGTACTGGGCTATTTAGCTAAAGAATCCCTGTGTCTTGCGAACGTGGGAACTCATAAGCTGGCCATGTCCTATTTGTTTCATAGTCGATATATAATCATATTTCATGACAGTGTAACGGTTAGCTTTTTCTTACAGAAGGATGAAAGAACACAATATGTCTGTCAGGGAATGCTATTCTGATATGTCAGATGAAGAGTTAGACCAGAAAGACAGGGCCATTAAAGCAAGGATGCCKCATGCGGGCTTTAGAATGGTCAAAGAAAGTCTCAGAGCAATGGGCCATCGTGTACCAAGGAGAATATTTAGGGAGTCTTTGCAGCGTGTAGATGGTGCCAGAATGATCTAGCTTCGTTGCGTTGCTCGGCATAAAATACTCTGTTCCTGCTCCCCTGTCTCTCGTCCATATTGATCCAAATCATAAATTGATAAGGTACTAAGATGTATAGTGTCTCCATCAAATCTAAGAAGTTATTTTAACTTTTTTATTCTTACCTCTTCCTAGACAAATTCCCAATGATGTATGAAATTGGAGTTGTTCTTTATCAACTGGTAAAATAATAAATAATGAAGCAGGTTAATAGATTTAACATTTCACCAATGCTTTCAAGATACAACAGGTATGTATATTATTTTGTATACATATTGCATATTTCCCATCACCTAGTGAACATCCACAATACCAGTCTGGTGTTAAGCTTTCTGTGCTGTATTGATGTATCCTGAAAATTACATCTGCTGCTTTAGATTGAACGGTTATATCTCAGTTATTGTTTTCATATCTACAAAAAATTAACTATTTTATTTACTTTCAGAGTGCAAGCTGATCAACTGGTCAAAAATGTAGATATTGCCATATGTTCACTGTCCGAGGAACAGGCCATGGAAGCTTTATTGCTGGCAAGTGTCCATAACCAGAGGTAATTAAACTGTTCTGTGTTCTTTTTCTCTCTTCCTCTCTGCCTGTCTTGTTGTACTTGAACCTGTCTCACATGCACAGTTTGGAGGAAGAAGGATACCTTGACCTGTCAAATTCTATCCACCTCTTCTGTGTGGGATATGTGTTCCTACCTCGTCTGCGGGCAAATCTGCAGCATTTCACAGAGAGTTGGAATATTCACCCTTTAAGTACAGAGGCAAACCTGACACCTCAGCAGCTGTTGCCTTAGCACTACARAACTGATTCAAATGATCAAGTCATCATCAAGCTTCAAGTGTATTTATGTCAATAATGACATTATCTTCTATTGTTAGTCCTCATGTGTCTGTTTTTCAGCATAAAGTACTCTGTAGCCACTTAGTGTGGACACCAGGTGAGACCACACACAATAACAGTCTCTCTTCTTTCACTTCGTCCCTCTCCCCCTTCTCCCTAAATCCTCTAGGTTGTATCAGCTGTGTTGGTGAACCCCTCCCGCATCTGAACTGGCTGATACAGAGGGCACAGCATGATCAGAGGTGAGAGGTCACTTGGTCGGGACAACAGGAAGTATTATTAAAGCGATGCTTTACATTGAAATACAGATAGAGATGTAGTAGTCCCAGAGTTAATGATCCAAGGCCAGTTTTCCATTTCACCTCCTGATGATTATGATGACTGACCGTGTTAGAATAAATAAAAATAAAGAATAAAAAAACTAAGCTTAATCATGCTCTCTCTCTATCCATCTGTCTCTTGTCGGCAGGTATGTTTTGATGTGAGAGAGGAAGCCAGACCCGTCATCGCCACCTCACCCGCTCTTAACTTCTACTTGGTACTCATCCCGGATCCGGGAGCATCCTCATCAGTAAAAAGCTGACTAGCATAGCCTAGCATAGCGCCACAAGTAAATACTAGCATATAAATATCATGAAATCACAAGACACCAAATGAAAGATACACATCTTGTGAATCCAGCCATCATTTCCGATTTTTAAAATGTTTTACAGCGAAAACACAATATGTATTTCTATTAGCTAACCACAATAGCAAAAGACTCAACCGCATATTTTCACAATTTTTTTACCGCATAGGTAGCTATCACAAAACCGACCAAATAGAGATATAATTAGTCACTAACCAAGAAACAACTTCATCAGATGACAGTCTTATAACATGTTATACAATAAATCTATGTTTTGTTCGAAAATGTGCATATTTGAGGTATAAAATCATAGTTTTACATTGCAGCTACAATCACCAATAGCACCGAAGTAGCAAGAATAATTACAGAGAGCAACGTGAAATACCTAAATACTCATCATAAAACATTTATGAAAAATACATGGTGTACAGCAAATGAAAGATAAACATCTTGTGAATCCAGACAATATTTCAGATTTTTTAAGTGTTTTACAGCGAAAACACAATATAGCATTATATTAGCTTACCACAATAGCCAAACACACAACCGCATTCATTCACCGCAAAGGTAGCGGCATCTGCAAGAAAAAGCAGCAAAAGATGATAGAAAAATTATTGTCAGCTAACCGTTGGACCGCGAAGCTTCATGCAGATGTACAGTCGATAACATCAAGGTTTAGTAATACAATACACTTGTGGTTTTGTCGAAAATTGTGCATATTTGCAAGCTGAAACACGGTGGTTATACATGTTGAAGAATGATTAGCACTCTTTTTCCAGAAGTCTCCGGCAAGTATATTTCTGACACTCACCTAATTCGACAAATAATCATCATAAACACTTTTATCTAAACAATACATGTTGATAGCAAATGAAAGATAACACTAAGTCTATATCGCAACGCCGTGTTTAATTTTATTAAAAATAACTTCTTACATAAAAACAGCTTAACGTTATACCAGCGAACAGCACACCGCAATAAAGGGCGCAAAGAAATAGAACACTAGAACATTTTCAAGAAATAGTAAATAACATCATCAATGGTTCCCTACTTTTCTGAGCTTTCCATCAGAATCTGTACAGGAGATCCCTTGGTCCACAGAATAATCGTCTGTTTTGGTTTTTAGAATGTCCTGCTGCTCTTGTCGAATTTAGCAACGCATAGCCTATGCCATGTTGGGCGCAACGGGCCAACTTCACCTCACGCAAAGAAAAGAATAATTTCCAAAACCTGCAATCTAACGTTCATAAAGCTGATACAACTCGGTTGAAAAAAGCAACTTATGATGTTTTATCACCTTATCAAAAATAAAATCAGAGCGAGGATATCGTAACCCGCGTGTATACCGAAAGCTTTTTCAGAAGGCAAGTCTGGGGTTCCTTGTCTCGCGCTTCGAACAACTGAAATTTCCAGACACGTCATGTACAAAAGCTCATGTTCGGACCTGCAAGAATCAAGCAGACAAGCCATTTGCCATCTTGTATCGCTACGTGCCGTTGACACTAGTGGAAGCGTATGAAGTGCACTTATATCCATAGATTTACAAGCAAATTAAAGGAAGGCCGGAACAGAGACTCGAGTGTTCAGAATTTATTCACTTCGCCATCTAAAGGAAGTTTGCTGGAAAAGTGAATTGTGTTTTTACACCACAGATAGTAATTCAAAACGTTTTAGAAACTTGAAGAGTGTTTTCTATCCAATAGTATAATCATATGCATATTGACGATGCTAGAATGAGAGTACGAGGCAGTGTCATGTTGGCGCGATTTCTTACAAAGTGAAACAGCGGAGCCCCACCCGTATTGAGAAAAGGTTTTAAGATAACTTTCGGGCCAACTGGGGGCCTAAGGCTGGTTAGGAGACACCGCATTGAAATACTATCCTCTCATTGAAATACTATCCTGTGTTCTCAGATCAATGCAGACGAAGGGAGTTAGWTATGTATAGTTTTTTTTTCTGTATACATGAATTACAAATCAGACTTTACTTAAATCATGTTTCTAGTCTATTGCATAGTTACAATGTGTAATCATTTACATTTAAGTCATTTAGCAGACGCTCTTATCCAGAGCGACTTACAAATTGGAAAGTTCATACATATTCATCCTGGTCCCCCCGTGGGGAATGAACCCACAACCCTGGCGTTGCAAGCGCCATGCTCTACCAACTGAGCCACACGGGACCACATAATCATTGATGTCCCAGGAGCAGGAGTGGTAAACACTGTTGAAGTGTATAATTGTAATACATACATACAGACACAGCATCATTCAAAGAATGGAGATTGATACACCTGGTATTGGATATGACTGTAAAAATAATGTCTCACGGAGATTCATACCTGAACCACACCTTTATTTGCCAAGGAAGAGTACATGARCAGTGAATATATTCAACGTACAGGCTACAATGTGGGGATCTCATGAGTGGTAATAACTACAATACATGCACGTATATAGGACTTGCATCCTTGGCACAATACAGTTATTATATTCTACTCAATCCATAGGCTTCATTAATGCRATTCAGACTTGAAGTTGATACAACAACTATGATAGCTGAGGTATGAATATTAGTTCAGAACCTAACGTTTAATGGTCCATACACAGATCGGCTACATACTTTAGCTAGCTACACATCAGTAGGCATACAGTTATTTTTTATTCTCCACTACACAATAAGCAAGTAAATAGTTAGTTAGCTATGTTACTTCAGCTGCATTGCACGGCAAGGCAAGCTTACACAATTGTATATTTGCAGTAAATGCTTTAGCTAGCTAGATTCTTTACATCCACTGTTTCCATAGACAACAGCCTAGTTTGCTGGTTTTCTCAGGAGTCCCTAAAACATTAAACAACATTAATTACAATGTCATACTGTACTCATGTCACAACACCAGCTAGCTAGCTGGCTAATGTTAGCTAGTCAGCTTGATATATCGCGATTTTTAAAATTWACTTTATGACCAAAAAATATGCACAATCATTTGTCTCTACATTAACTAACATATTCCTCTCAATTGTACATCATTAGCTTGACTCGTAATGACGTTATAATTACTTACATTTGCTTCCTCCGTAATGTTTTGTC
>NW_019943229.1:20811-23064 GCF_002910315.2 Salvelinus sp. IW2-2015 | reverse complement strand
TTCAGAGCGATGTTATCTATAGATGGCTCTTGCTGTTCCTTGTCCTTCAGAGCGATGTTATCTATAGATGGCTCTTGCTGTTCCTTGTCCTTCAGTGCTATGCTATATTTAGATGACTGTGCTGTTCCTTCCAGAGGGTTATGGATGGATCACTTGTTGATGTGTTGTTGACGTGGAGGAACATTCTGTCTGCTCCAGATGAACCAGTTCTGCACAGCTGTTTGGGTAATCAGAGAGAATTGACTGATGCATTGATTTCTGTCTCAATCAATCATTTACGTTTTTGTGCTGAGCTATTCTGTTTTTAAAGGGGGCGATTGCACTTTCTGATTTGGCCTTCTTTTAGCTTAAAAAAAAAAAGAAATTAAGAAATGCTAGAGGCCATGAGTGAATTAAAATATGTGTTGGTTTTGGYGTGTCTCGTGTGTGTTTGCATGTGGGAAGAGTTAGACAAATTATTAGTTACAGCAGGCTGGTGTGCGTCCGTGGAAAAATTAGTTTGACTTTGGATAGCCTATCTTTAGGGATGGTGAAGGGGCCGTCAATATATGACACAATATAAATGCAATATTATTTTCCTGTTGTCTCAWTAAATCCTTTCAATATTTGTATATGGAATTCTACAATTTATAATTGGTTTGAGGTGTTTACGTAATTWAAATTTGGAGCTATTAAAATATTGCCCCATGTAAATTGTTCAATTTACTGATGGTCCCTAACTAGCACCGTAGGGATATCGAATGTCAAACCAAATTGACCATGGGCATTAGGATTGGGTCAAGTGCAGCTGCGCTCCGAATMAATGATTACTTGGATGCRGCCAGCTATGGGCAGGATTAAAATAAACCCCAACCCAAGGAACACTGTCATGGTACCCTTCATTCCGTGGCATACCATTTTTTTCCTTTATGACCKAAATMATCCTATTTACACTTTGTAGTCAATGTTGACACTCGGATAACTGTTTGTGACTCATATCGATGCCACATAAGTTGTTTTCAAAACAAGAAGTCGCTTTTTAGAGGCAGTCGTTCTTTAACAATTAAACTGCCTGGCCTCGCTACCACCGTTACTACGCCAATGAACTGCGATTTTGACCTTACTACGCCAATGAACCGCCATTTTGACCTTACTACGCCAATGAACAGCCATTTTGACCTTACTACGCCAATGAACCACNGCCATTTTGACCTTACTACGCCAATGAACCACCATTTTGACCTTACTACGCCAATGAACCGCCATTTTGACCTTACTACGCCAATGAACAGCCATTTTGACCTGACTACGCCAATGAACCACCATTTTGACTGCAACATTCTAACAGTTTAATGAATAAATGTCAAATATGCTTTCGGAAAAATAATCATTTGGTTGTGTTTTTGAAAGTCTTGGGTAACATTAGAATATGAAAAACGATTATTTCAAAGAACACAATATAATTTGTATTAGTTTGTTACTTTAGGTGGTATGCTACTGCAGGCTAGCAGTGGTTATTCTTGTAAAAAGTTATATTTTGAAATAGAGCTCGTCTCTTAATTTTTTGGGGAGATATTTTGCAAAGGTACACGTTTTGGAAACCTCTGAATCTGCTCTTTCTGATACTCTATAGAAATCAAAACGTCTTACCTGCATGTAACTCTGTAGGAGTGTTTGAAAAGGTCACTTTTTGACACTGTGAGAAACAAAAACACGTCCTCCTAAAACTGCTTGTAACACAAATTATGTTTGTGATATCGAACTTTGTACAACATGTGTACAACATGTGTTTTAATACCTTCCTCTGTGTCAGAAGGTGTAGGTTAATACCCTCCTATGTGCCTAAAAGGTGTAGTTTAATACCCTCCTCTGTGTCAGAAGGTGTAGTTTAATACTCTCCTCTGTCAGAAGGTGTAGTTTAATACCCTCCTCTGTCAGAAGGTGTAGTTTAACACTCTCCTCTGTCAGAAGGTGTAGTTTAACACTCTCCTCTGTCAGAAGGTGTAGTTTAACACTCTCCTCTGTGTCAGAAGGTGTAGTTTAATACTCTCCTCTGTGTCAGAAGGTGTAGTTTAATACTCTCCTGTGTGCCAGAAGGTGTAGTTTAATATCCTCCTCTGTGTCAGAAGATGTAGTTTAATACTCTCCTCTGTGCCAGAAGGTGTAGTTTAATGCCCTCCTCTGTCAGAAGGTGTAGTTTAATACTCTCCTCTGTCAGAAGGTGTAGTTTAATACTCTCCTCTGTGTCAGAAGGTGTAGTTTAATACCCTCCTC
>NW_019943229.1:11636-16823 GCF_002910315.2 Salvelinus sp. IW2-2015 | reverse complement strand
AACTATCACCTTTCTGGAAGAGGAGTTAACTACACCTCTGACACAGAGGAGAGTAAATAAATACACTTCGACACAGAGAGAAGTATTAAACTACACCTTCTGACAGAGGAGGTAAGCCTACATTTAACAGGGGAGATACTACACCTTTTGAGCAGATTGAGTATGAACTACCCCTTCGGACACAGAGTACTTACACAGGATATAACACTTCTGACACACAGGGAGAGTGATTAAACTACACCTTCTGACAGAGGAGATGTATTAACTACACCTTCGTGACACGAGGAGGAGTATAGAACTAACACTGCTGACAGAGAGAGAGGTTTAAACTACACCTTCTGACACAGAGGACTTACCCCGGACAGAGATTTAAACTACACTTTCTGACAAGGAGGATATTTAAACTACACCTCTGCACAGAGGAGAGTATAAACTACACCTTCGACACAGGAATAAACTACACTTCTGACCACAGTAGGCCAGAGTATTAAACTACACCTTCTGACAGAGCTGTACAGAGGTTAGACGTCATCTCAAACTACAGAGTTAACACCTTTGAACAGGAGGAGCAGGTATTAAACTACACCTTCTGACATCAGAGGAGAGTATAAACTACACTTCTACACAGAGGAAGTATTAAACATAGCCAGCTTCTTCTGAAGAGGGGGCAGTAAACTACACTTCTGGAACAGAGGAAGGTATTAAACTACACTTCTGAACACAGAGGAGAGTATTAAAACTACAACCTTCTGGCACACAAGGAGAGTATTAAACAACACCTTCTGACACAGGGGAGGACGAGTATAAAGCTACAACTTCTGACCACAGAGGAGAAGTGTAAAACTACACCTTCTTGACAAGAGGAGGAGTATCAACTCATCTCTGACAAGAGGAGAGTGTTTAAAACTACACCTTCTGAACAGAGGGGTATGTTAAACTACACCTTCTGCCAGAGGAGAGTATTAAACTACACCTCTGCCACAGGAGGGAGATTAAACTACACCTTCTTTGCACAGAGGAAAGAGTATTAAACCTACAATCCTTCTGACACAGAGGAAGTATTAAAACACATGTGTGGTACACATGTTGTACATAGTCGATATGTTCGAAGAACATAATTGTGTTACAAGCAGTTTTAGGAGGACGTGGTTTTTTTTCTAACAGGTACAGAAAAGGACCTTGTTCTAAACACTCCTAAGAGTTACATGCAGGTAAAGCAACGTTTTTGATTCTAATAGAGTATCAAAAGAGCAGATTCAGGAGGTTTCCAAAACCGTGTAACCTTGCAAAATTCTCCCCAAATTAAGAGACGAGCTCTATTCAAAATATACTTTCAAGAATAAACCACTGCTAGCCTGCAGTAGCATACACGCGTAAAGTAAAAAACAATACAGAGTATATTTGTGTCTTTGAAATAATCGTTTTTCGATATTCTAATGTTATCCTTGCAATGAACTTTCAAAAACACAACCAATGAATATTTTGTTCCGAAAGCATATTTGACATTTTTTCATTAAAACTCGTTAGAAGTGCAGTCAAATGGTGGTTCAATTGGCGTAGTCAGGTCAAAATGGCTGTTCAATTGGCGTAGTAAGGTCAAAATGGCGGTTCAATTGGCGTAGAAGGGTCCCAAAATGGTGGTTCATTGGCGTAGTAAGGTCAAAGACATGGCTGTTTCAAGAGTGGCGAGTATAGTGTCAAAGATGGTGGTTCAGTGGCGTAGTAGAGGTTGTCAAAGATTGGCGGTTGCATTGTGGCGTGAGTAAGGGCAAATGGCTTTGTTCATGTGGCGTAGTAAGGGTCAAAGACATGGTGGTTGTAGTGGTCGTGTAGGTCAAAAGGCGGTTCCATATGGCGTAGTAACGGTCGAAATGGGTGGTTCATTTGCGTAGTATAGGGTCAAATGGCTGTCATCGTGGCGTAGTAAGGTCAAATGGCTGTTCAGTTGGCGTATGTATATGTTGGTCATAAAGTGGTTCATTTGGCGTAGTAAGGTCAAATGGTGGTTTCCAGGTGGCGTAGTAAGGTCAAAATGGCGGTTCATTGGCGTAGTGATAGGTCAAAATGGGGGCGTTCCATGTATTGGCGTAGTAAGGGTTCAAAAATGGTGTTCAGTGGCGTAGTAAGGTGCCAGAAATTCGGTCGGTTCCATGTTGGCGTAGTACAGGTCAAATGGGCTGTTCATGGGGCTGTAGTAAGGTGTCAAATGCGGTTCATTGGCGTAGGTAAGTCAAAATCGCAAAGTTCATTTGGCGGTAAGTAACCGGTGTAAGCGAGGGGCCAGGCAGTTTAATGTTAAGAACGAACTGCCTCTTAAAAGCGACTTCTTGTGTTGAAAACAACTTATGACATCGATATGAGTCACAAACAGTTATGCCGGAGTAGGTCAAGCATGACTACAAAGGTAAATGGATTAATTTGGGGTCATTCAATAAGGAAAAAAATGGTATGCCACGGCGAATGAAGGGTACTTAGACAGTGTTCCTTGGGTTGGGTTTTTTTTAATCCTGCCGATAGGCGTGGGCGGCAGTCGGTTGCAAGTATTCATATTAATGTCGGTAGCGCCAGCTCAATGCTGACCCAGGCGCTGAATCCAGCATGGTCAAATTGTTTGGCCGAGTAGTTCGAGATTAGTCCCTGGCTTTGTATAACGGGTGGTTGCGTGAGTTGGTAGAGAGGACCGTGATTACTGGATCCCGCGGTGCGCGGTAGTAGGGTGTCAGTAAAATTGAACAATTTAGCAATGGGGCGTCAATATTTAAGTAGGCTTAATCTCCAATAATGTTATAATTACGTAAACGAACCAGTTTAACATCCTCTGTCAGAAGGTGTAGTTTAATACTCTCCTCTGTGTCAGAAGGTGTAGTTTAATACTCTCCTCTGTGTCAGAAGGTGTAGTTGAATACCGTCCTCTGTGCCAGAAAGGGAAAATGTAGTAGACATTTTACCAGGGCTTGTTTACATTTCAAGGAAACAGTTTCAGATTCACAGGGCTTTGACTGTCACAGAAGATGGACAAAGGTACAAATCACTTCCCCGTGAATGTGAAATTTGTTTGGATAGTACTTGTTTTGATAACACATATGTTTTTAGAGTACTGCATATAACATGACATAGGGTTAGGTTATATTGACGAGTGTCCCCTACTTAGACAACCAGCCAGCCGTAGGAATAATATTTCACACTATGCTAGTGTTACACTGCATTCCATAAACGTTGACATAACACCCCAGGTCACAGGCAGAGCAATGTAGTGACTGCCAGAATTAGCCTGCTCTTTACAAGCCTGTGTAAGGACCAGTTACATTGATCTTAAGCACAGTCAGGATATGAGACAGCTCACCGCCAGTCAGACCCTACCTACATCATAAAAAAGACCTTGAAACTATTCGTGAGAGAATTATCTTTGTTGAGCTTTCATAAATCATATGGCCACAAATGCAGCAGTTCGAATATGTTCGTCCCAAACAGTATAACAATAACAACAATATATACCTGTATAGCCTGTACAGTCATTCAGAAGTCAATAGCTGTGTTTAAAAACCCATACTAACATAAGGTATACTACATACTTAATGAGTATATACTACATCAAATCGAATAATATTTTATTTCATTTTATTGGTCGCATACACATGGTTATCAGATGGTATTGCGAGTGTAGCTAAATGCWTCTAGATCTGACAGWGCTGCAGTATCTAACAGGTAATATCTAACAATGCCACAACAATACCTAATACACACTATCTAGTAAAAGAATGGGATGAGAATATATAGGTATAAAATGTATGGATGAGCAGTGACAGAGTGGCTAAGATGCAATAGATAGTAAAGAATAGATAGTGAAGGATACAGTAAACAGTATATACATATGAGATGAGTAATGTGAGCCGGTTGCGCATCTTCACCACACTGTCTGTGTGCGTGGACCATTCAGTTTGTCGGTGATATGTACACAGAGGAAACTTAAAACCCTCCACTTTCTCCACCGCGGTCCGTCGATGTGGATGGGGGGTGCTCCTTTGCTGTTCACTGAAGTCCACAATCATCTCTTTTGCTGACATTGAGTGAGAGGTTATTTTCCTGACACCACACTTCGAAGGCCCCTCACCTAGGCTGCTCTCGTTGTTGTTGGTAATCAAGCCTACCACTGTAGTGTCGTCTGCAAACTTGATGATTGAGTTGGAGGCGTGCATGGCCACGCAGTCGTGGTGAACAGGGAGTACAGAGAGGGCTGGAACACACACCCTTGTGGGGCTCCAGTGTTGAGGATCAGCAGAGTGAGGATGTTGTTTCCTACCTTCACACTGGGGGCGCTCGTCAGGAAGTCAAGGACCCAGTTGCACAGGGCGGGGTTGACGACCAGGGTCTCAAGCTTAATGATGAGTTTGGAGCGTTTGCATCATCTGTGGACCTATTGGGGTGGTAAACAAATTGGAGTGGGTCTAGGGTAACAGGTAGGGTGGAGTGATATGATCCTTAACTAGTCTCTCAAAGCACTTCTGATGACAGAAGTGAGTGCTTATGGGGCTACTAGTCATTTAGTTCAGTTACCTTTGCTTTCTGGAACAGGAACAATGGTGGCCATCTTAAAGCATGTGGGACGCAGACTGGGATAGGGATTGATTGAATATGTCCGTAAACCACACCAGCAGCTGGTCTGCGCATGCTCTGAGGACGCGGCTAGGGATGCCGGTAGCCTTGCGAGTGTTACACGTTTAAATATTTTACTCACGTCGGCCACAGAGAAGGAGACCCACTGTCTTTGGTAGCGGGCCGTGTCGGTGGCACTCTATTGTCCTCAAAGCGCTCAAATAAGTTGTTTATTTGTCTGGGAGCAAGATGTCTCCTGTTTGAGCTATTGAATTGTGACTCCACTTTATCTCTATCGTGACGCTTGCTTATTTGATTGCCTACAGAGGGAATAACTACACTGTTTGTATTCGGTTAATGTTTCAAGCACCCGAGCTAACTGTCTAACGTTGGCTGTTACTTCCAGCACAAATGAGAAAACACCCCACTCGGACCATTTTACTCACCCTAGCAGAGGGTTAGGTTTTTGTCATGTAATCCAGACGCGTTGGTGACTGTACCTGTGCTGCCGGCAAAAATGTAATTACACTTTTTTTGCTGACATTTACTGACACTGGCCAATTTAATGGGTGTTGAACCGTTCGTAAAACGGGC
>NW_019943229.1:7445-10563 GCF_002910315.2 Salvelinus sp. IW2-2015 | reverse complement strand
ATGTGAGATATGTAAACATTATTAAAGTGACTAGTGTTCCATGATTTAAAGTGGGCCAATGATATCAACGTCTGTACGGTAGGCAGCCGCCTCGCTGTGCTAGTGGTGCTGTTAAACACAATCTGATGGCCTTGAGATAGAAGGTGTTTTTCAATCTCTCTGTCCCAGCTCTGATGCACTTGTACTGACTCCGCTTTCTACGGTGACAAGCGGGAGAAAGGTAGAGGCTCACAGGTGGTTATTGTCACTTGATTTCTTTTTTCTTTCACCATGTGACATTGGGTGTTGTAGGTGTCCTGCGCGAGGGCAGCGTCAGATTGCCCCCCAGCGTTGGCATGTGTTGTACAGTACCAGGCGGTCATACAGCCCCGACAGAATGCTCTCCAATGTGCCCACTGTAAAAGTTAGTGAGGGTTTTCGGTGGACAAGCCGCATTTTTTCAGACCTCCTGAAGGTTTTGAAGAGGCGCTGTTGCGCCATCTTCACCACACTGTCTGTGTGCGTGGACCTTCAGTTTGTCGGTGATATGTACACAGAGGAAACTTAAAACCCTCCACTTTCTCCACCGCGGTCCGCTCGATGTGGATGGGGGGTGCTCCCTTTGCGCTTTCACTGAAGTCCACCATCATCTCTTTTGCTGACATTGAGTGAGAGGTTATTTTCCTGACACACCACTTCGAAGGCGGCCCTCACCTAGGCTGTCTCCGTTGTTGTTGGTAATCAAGCCTACCACTGTAGTGTCGTCTGCACAACTTGATGATTGAGTTGGAGGCGGCATGCCACGCCACTGTGGCGTGAACTAGGGAGACAGGAGACAGAAGAGGCTGAGAACACACCCTTTGGGGCTCCAGTGTTGAGGATCAGCAGAGTGGAGATGTTGTTTCTCTACCTTCACACACTGGGGCGGCAAATCAAGTCGGAACAACACGTCGCCAACGACCACAGTTCGAACACAGAAGGCCGCTTTGAACCGTTCGTAAATTCATCAGTTATTCTGTCCTCTGGCACACTCAGAGAGTACTCTGACATCGGAGTAGATAGCCAGAATGAACAATGCCCATTGAAACGCACAACGACTATAGTAAACTATACTACTATACCAGCTAAGAATGATGTGAATAATCAAGTCAATAAACGTTGGGTAGTTAGTTAGATAGCAGATAGTTAATATACTGCCTGTTAAGTTTGATGTATTAGTAGCCAACTAACGTTAGGTAACTAGCTAACATACCGGTACATACTGCTGTAATGATATGCTATGTGGTTCGTAAGGATAGCGTAGCGAACAAATTGTTAGCCAACATAACGTGTAACGTAACCTATTTGAAAAGTCATTACTTTATTACATATCTCAACATTTTCTTAACATTTGTCATAATTAGTTAAAGAAAAAAATATTTGTATCTGCTCTCGTCGGACTTCGGCTGCATATTTTCCGCAATTTTCTTCAAATCTGAGAAAGTTGTGAAGCCACGCCCATTTTCTGAAGAATTGTAATAAGGCTGTAGTGATCTCCAAAATTCCAATCATTAGTTCATCACACCGTTGATATAGCAACAAACGTCAATAGTTTATTCAATCCCATAGTGACGCACAGGGGGACACTATTTGGCTGGGGGACATTATTTAGCAGGTCCTAAAAGCAAGGGAATAGTGTCAACTGTTTGTATACTTCGTATTTTGTTGAATTTCGTACGACATCCGGGAACTTTTGGCATACTAACTATTTCCAAACTATGACCAATAAGCATATTATATACTCAATTCACATCACAAGTAGTACGGTTACTGTGGTTAGTATGGTAGTGTGGTTAGTATGGTAGTGTAGTTAGTGTGGTTAGTATGGTTAGTATGGTAGTGTGGTTAGTATGGTTAGTGTGGTTAGTATGGTAGTGTAGTTAGTGTGGTTAGTATGGTTAGTATGGTAGTGTGGTTAGTATGGTTAGTGTGGTTAGTATGGTCGTGTGGTTAGTACTGTGTTAGTTGTGGTAGTGTGGGGTTAGTAGGTTAGTATGGTTAGTGTGGTTAGTATGTAGTGTGGTAGTGTGGTTAGTATGGTTAGTTAATGGTTAAGTTGGTTGTAGGTTAGTATGGTAGTTGTGTTAGTAATGGGAGTGTGGTTATGTGTGGTTAGTGTGGTTAGTATGGTAGTGGGTGAGGGTGGTTAGTGTGGTTAGTGTGGTAGTGGTGTTAGTGTGGTTAGTGATGGTTGTGTGGTAGTGTGGTTAGTGTGGTTAGTGTGGTAGAGTGTGGGTTAGTTGGCGGTTATGTGGTTTAGTGTGGTATTGTGGTTAGTATGGTAGTGTGGTTAGTGTGGTTAGTATGGTTAGTGTGGTAGTGTGGTTAGTGGTTGGTTTAGTGTGGTAGTGTGGTTAGTGTGGTTAGTGTGGTTTGTGGTTTAGTGTGGTAGTGTGGTTTAGGTGTGTTAGTGTGGTTTAGTGTGGTTGTGTGGTGAGTGTGTAGTGTGGTTAGTGTGGTAGTGTGGGTAGGTGGTTAGTGTGGTAGTGTGGTTAGTGTGGTTAGTATGGTAGTGTGGTTAGTGTGGTAGTGTGGTTAGTGTGGTAGGTGGTAGTGTGGTAGTGTGGTTAGTGTTGTTAGTGTGTGGTAGTGTGGGTGTATGGTAGTGTGGTTAGTGTGTAGTGTGGTTAGTATGGTTAGTGTGGTTAGTGTGTTTAGTGTGGTAGTATGGTTAGTGTGGTTACTGTGGTAGTGGGTAGTGTGGTTAGTATGGTTGTATGGTTAGTGTGGTTTGTATGGTTTGTATGGTAGTGTGGTAGTGTGGTTAGTATGGTTAGTATGTTAGTGTGGTTAGTATGGTTAGTGTGGTTAAGTGTGTGGTAGGTGGTTAGTATGGTAGTGTGGTTAGGTAGTTAGTGTGGTTAGTATGGTTAGTGTGTAGGGTGGTTAGTGTGGTAGTGTGGTAGTGTGGTAGTGTGGGTTTTAAGGTTGTTGGTTTAGTGTGGTTTAGTGTGGTTATTGTGGTTAGTGTGGTGTTGTGGTTAGTATGGTATGTGGTAGTGTGGTTAGTGTGTAGTGTGTTAGTGTGGTAGTTGTGGTATGTGTGTTTAGTGTGGTTAGTGTTGGTTAGTGTGGTAGTATGGTAGTGTGTTAGTGTGGT
>NW_019943229.1:0-1835 GCF_002910315.2 Salvelinus sp. IW2-2015 | reverse complement strand
TCCACATCCTTCCACTGTGTCCTTCCACGTCCACAGAAGGCCGACATCTACGGATGCGGTGGATTGAGACACAGCTCATGATAAAGGTACATTAAAATAGTGGAAAAAAGTGTTGACAGTGCTGAATAAAATCTTAAACATAAACTCACTTTTAAAAAACAGCAGCTCTTTACTGTATTTGTTGACAGTCTCTCTCTCTAGTCATGGTTTTTATAGTTTTGAAATCTCACACAGTGGAAATCTCACACTATCAACTTCCCTGTGGGCTCCTGGAAGCTGCAGAGTACAGACACTGTGATCTGATTGGCCAACGGTAGGCCTACAGGTGCAGTTGATATGTTCTCCGGGCCCCGCCAGGTAGGCGGAGTTTGTACCTACATGAAATGGTTAAAAATGAGAACATTTCGACTACAGAGGACGCGGGGCAGCTGAATCAAGTGCCCCTACAACAAACAACGTGAAACTAATAAAAAAAAACAGGAACGCAGGGCTTTATCGTTTGAGTGTTTGGTGATCAACTAGGAAAGCCATGGAGATCTCAATTGACTGGTTGGGGACCGCTGCTCTAGAGACAGGAAGACAGCTCCTCTGTCCCATAGAGTATCTATAAAGACAGACAGACAGCTCTTCTGTCCCATAGAGTCTCTATAGAGACACAGGAAGACAACTATTCTGTCCCATAGGATCTCTCTCTATATACACAGGAAATTGCTGTCACTTCTAATGCCATGGAAATAATAATTCAGAACCAGGCCACCAGCACTCAGAACCAGCATTGTGTTCAAATCGCTCACCGCACATTCCATGGCACTTCATCGACACCATACGCCTTGAGTTCAGCTGGGGAATAATTACACACTTGCATACCACCCCTGTCCCTTGGGGTGAGGAGCTAGCCTACTGTTTCTCCTCTCTAGGAGCGTGTTTCCGTGTTCTGTGAAGTGACTTCTCATTGTTTCCAGTGGGAGGATGAAGCCCAGGTCTGAGAATTGATGATGAAGGGCAAAACGTGTTGAAATGAAACATTCCACAGCCCTGATACAGGACCGTTCTAGAGAGACAGTGTTCTCAGGTCTAGTAGAAACATTCCACAGCCCAGACACAGGACCGTTCTAGAGAGACAGTGTTCTCAGGTCTAGTAGAACTCACTCCACCATGCCAGAACCTCCAAAGAGTTCTACTGTTACCAGGATGCTATATGTCTTATCAATGTTAATGAGACAGCCTTATCATGCCATGAATAAGGGTAGAGAAGGTGGGGAAGTATGGGAGGGGGTGAAGTTCCTTAACTTTGATAACACATTCTCTGTGAACATTGATATGTACTGTATCCAACCAAGAGAAGTCTTAACAGTGTGCTGCTACCTTTCCATTAACCTCTGTTAAGAATCAGGCATGTTTCCACCAGTCTATGCCTGTCAAACATGTTATCCATACACAGGGCAACATCCCCAATCACTGCCCTGGGGCATTGGACCAGGGGAAAGAGTGCCTCCTACTGGTCATCCAACACCACTACCAGCAGCATCTGGTCTCCCCTCCAGGACCAACCCTGCTTAGCTTCAGAAGCAAGTCAGCAGTGAGATGCAGGGTGGTATACTCTCCAGAAGGTGTAGTTTAATATTCTCCTTTGTGTCAGAAGGTGTAGTTTAATACCCTCCTCTGTGCCAGAAGATGTAGTTTAATATCCTCCTATGTGCCTAAAAGGTGTAGTTTAATACCCTCCTCTGTGTCAGAAGGTGTAGTTTAATACTCTCCTCTGTGTCAGAAGGTGTAGTTTAACACTTCTCCCCTGTGTCAGAAGGTGTAGTTTAATACTCTCCTCTGTGTCGAAG
>NW_019943228.1:171897-180911 GCF_002910315.2 Salvelinus sp. IW2-2015 | reverse complement strand
ACTGACGTTGCCATGGTTACCATCGTTAAGGTATGCCAAAAACATGAATCAAAACCCATAATTGTCATTTTACATCCAGTTTCTTTGACTGCTTTTTTAATACGCCTCTTCACGAGATCTGAAAGTTTTACTTGGCTTCCTTCTTTTTTTTGTCCCACACTGTCCCAGCAATGATGCTGTTCTTATGCACTTTCTAAATGACATTGGCATCATCCTCTTTTAACAATGACAATATCCTTATCTCCATGGTTACGTTTAACTGGGGCATTTTTGTTTCACAGTGAAGTATTTTATCTCTTTGAACAGTTTATCATGTACATTTTATAATGGTGTCAAATGAATATTAAGGATGAGATGACAAGCTCAAAATAAATCTAAACTAGTAAGTATGTGGAGCGTCGAATTCAGACGTTTTGGCTTTCGTCCTATCAATCTTGATGGAAAATATTAGCTTGAACTGTGTATGTCCAATAAGGGTCTTATTGATATGTTTAAAGATGTATTAAAGTACCCCATATCTTGCTCATATGTACTACAAGCAAAATGTTTTATGTCAAATTATTGCAATTCATTGAGATCCACATTGTAAAATGTAAATCATTTTCTGTTACTATAATTTTTTTGACACTGTATTGGGTTAGTATTATATCACGTGACTGTACATTAAAATCCCAACTAAGGTAGATCAAACCAAAAGCTTTTTTGGTTTTGGAAATGAACGTGTTGCGTCCAAGCTTTGTACTCAATCATCTTTTAGTATTTATTTTCAATCAAGTGTGGGTCTAGTTTTTTGGCAGCAGCTTACGATTACAGTTTCGATGTGGACTGCTAAGAAAAAACGAGGCCTGGGCAGAGCACACACCCAGACAAAATGTATTGCTGCTTCTAATCCTACCAGCAGAACCTGTTGCTGCTTGAAAAATATTCTGTAAACGATTGATGGGGCGGGAAAAGTGAGCTCTATCCTAAACAAAATCAACATCGATACACAAGACTCGTACAGTAGCCTGGCTGGGAAGGTTGACCTCTGCCCTTGACCTCTGAGTTTGGGGTCACATGAGGTCTGTTGGTTTTCAAACAGATCAAATTGTTTGGACCGACGTACAACGAGGAAAAACCAAGGTGCATATTTGAGCCTATAACGACGCAGTTACAACAATACTTTTTTTGAAAAGACAAAAAAATGTAAAAAGGGCTTTCTTCTCGTTCACGCTCAAAGATTACCACCAGAGGCATTGCATTCCTGGTTTTATATTTTAAAAAAGCTTCGGAAGAAATGAAAAATAAAAAAATATGTAAATTGTTTTGGGGGATTGGTTGTGTATTTACGTTTTAGCTATAAACAAAATGGAATCATTATGTGAAAATGCCTTCAGTGTAAGTACTTAAGTGAGATGTGCATTAGGGTATGCAGCGAGAGAAAAGCTGTTATCCCGTATAATGTTGAGTCTGTTTTTGTTCATATTTGTATCTATGTGCCATTTGCAAGGTGAGGTGTGGATGACTGACGTATGTGTAGAGAACCTGAGACATAATCGTCATTATTCAGAAAAGCATTTATCAAAACAAGGAATTTAAGTTGAAGAAATGTGTGACTTAGTCTAGGTTTGGGGGTTGTCATATTTTGGATTCTTGTATCTGAGGTTGATGACGAAGAGGTATTGTTCTGATGCATCCTAATGATTTGGAGGCGACTAGGTGGTGTTTATTATTCAATCGTCTGATTTTTGAGTCATAGAAAGTGTAATCATGGCCATTTTGTTCCTTTTTTTTATTGTAGCAAAATGTATTTTGTGTCTCAATCCTTTTTCTTGCCTGGCTATGTTGTGTAGGAAACCAAGCATGTTGAAAAATGTTTTTTTGTCTGGGTCGGAACTACGTTGGGGTGGCGATTCGTTGTATATAGAAGACCAGATAATGTTGCTACTATTTGGTATTTGCAAAAATGTTTCCTGTAGATTTTTTCGGACATTTCACAGTATTTGAAACATTGTACAGCCAGCAATGCTTTACCTACCTATTCTTTATCAAGCAGCCTTAACTGTTAAAAACATTTTTGTTATTAACCCTTCTTTGTGTCTGTGGCTGTAGTAGGTAACTTTCATTTTCTGTTCTTTCTTCCTTTCTAGCTCTGTGCATGCATATTTTAACCTGACCTGATGATTGATTGACAGTTCACATAAGCACTCTCCAAACTGAATTCTGTGTTCAGTTTCATTATTCTGGAACACTAGTGAGCAATAGTGAAACAACACAATTCAGTTCAGATTCCATGCTAGCTACAGGCCACCCCAAACAATCCCTATACCAGTGGTCGCCAACCCTGTTCCTGCAGTGCTCCTGTCCTGTAGGTTTTTGYTCCAACCTAAACTAATGCACCTGATTCTAATAATTAGCTGGTTGATAAACTGAATCAGTTTAGTTACAACTGAGGTTGGAGCAAAAACCAACATTCATTTGACTGCCTTAAGTCGTGCACCAAGCATCCCCTCTCCCACAACTTTCACCCAGTCAGACCTTCAGTCACTTGACTATTTTTAATCATGTAAGACAGAAAATAAGTTTGATATAAATAGGGGAAAATGTTTTCCCAACCTTTGTGAATAGGCGGAAAATGTTTTCCCAACCTTTGTGACCAGTCACCTGACCAGAAAAAACTAAGGCTGAGCGTTATAGCCAATAATAACTATATGGCCCAGGACCCCCCCCCCCCCCTTCTCAAGTCACAGCAGGGTTAGGAATAACTCCTGGCCCTAGGCCTATACATAACAAGTGAGTTGACTGTTAATGGTCAGAAATGAGATTGAGCAACTATGTTCCAGAACTAGTACTCCAAGTTATTTTTTAAAGTTTTATTTTCTGTCTACCAATATGGGTACAGTATGCGATGTGACTACCTGACTACGGTGGCCACCATGGTCAAAGTTGAGGAGTATGTAAGAGAATTGGAAAAATGGTGACATGACAAATTTATTTTACCTTAACATCCAACTGTTTAGTACCGAGAGACATGCCTTTACTAAAATTACTTGGAAAATGAATTAGAAAAGGATTTGTTTGCTTGGTTGTAAATGACACAATTATTAATCAAAGCTGACCCATTGTAATGGAAATTATTCAGACTCCTAAGTTTGCCAAATGGGTGAAAAACTGCAATGTTTGGTGACGTTCTGCTGTACATACATAAATCGTTTTTAAATTAATAAACCTATAAACATTTACAAATTGAAAAAAAAAAGTGACATGTAATTTTTATTTTTTTGGTTTCACCAAAAAGTACTGCAAAATGAACATGGTTGGTTGTTTGCGGTCACATTGAGAGAGCAGAACAGAGCTGCCTATGTCCTCAGTAATTCCTATTTTTGTCTTTGTTCTTTTTTTTCTTCTTCTTCTGTAACTGAATTTGTATTTCTTTTCAAAAACACATGAAGCAGCATTTAAGCCAAGAGTCCTGCACAGTATATGACCTTTTAGCAATGATTTGCACAAGCACAGCAAGGGCACAATTTCAAAATCCCAATCATACAGAAAGAGAATGAGAGAATTAGACTGTTTACACAGGCAGCCCAATTCTGATATTTTTCCCACTAATGTGGTCTTTTGACCAATCACACAAGATTTTTTCACATCAGCTCTTTTTCAGAGCTAATCTGATTGGTCAAAAGAACCAATTAGTGAAAAAAGATCAGAATTGGGCTTCCTGTCTAAACGCAGCCCAAGTGTCTGTCTCAAAGTAAGAGTGCTGATGTAGGGATCCGTTTCGCCTTTTAGATCATATTGAATAAGATGATATGGACAGGTGGAGGACCTGATCCTAGATCAGCACTCCTACTGTGAGATGCTTTTTGAACACTGGCCAGGGTCCCACCTGTCCATTGTAATCTATTCAGTATGATCTAAAAGGGCAAAATTGATCCTAGATCAGCAGCACACCTACTCTGGAACACTTGATATGTAGGGTGCCCAAACTTGTTGCCTGAAGCTAAATGAAAAAACTAAACTCATATAGGCTTGGATTGTTGCTATACTGTCTAGGCCCAGAATGTTTTTGGCGCTACGTTAGATTCTAGATTCTACATGTATCCGGCCCTAACTACATTGTCTGGCCTTTTGCTAAAGGTAAAAATTGAGTTCAGTATATATCTTTGGTAGTGAAGTTGCATTCAATATCTCTCTGTCTTTATAGACAGCAGTATCAGCTGGAGACATTTCAACAGTATATTGTATGTTTAGTCAGCAGGATCCATTTTCAATTTGGTTAATTCCTGATGTTTGCTGAAATTACATAGAGGAGCATTGAGGGAAATTGGAATTTGATTTTTGTTGTACTTCTTGACTGAATTTAAAATGAATTGACTAATCCCCCCCCCCCCCCCCCCACCCAAAAGCATGTGAAATGTTTCCCACATTTCAAAAAGAAGACAGTATTGCTGCCTTTTTAATATGTTCAGGACTGGCCTGTTCTCTTCTCAAATGTCTCTTTTTACCTAGGAAGTAATTTGTTGTCATTCGAGTGTACAAACTTTATCATTTCAGAATGTTCTGATGTTTGTATATTACTCCTGTCATGCCTGCACAATGCTTTGGTTTTCATTTTTTATTTTTGAGGTTTTCCCACTATTTGTCAAATTGTGGAATTTAAGCTCTGAAAACAACTTATAAATGTACTTTTAATCCAATTAATTGTAATGTGCAGTTTGTTACTTCTTCAATATAAAGAAAACRGTTACCCTGTCTTGAATTTATAAATTATGTTGTATGGATGTGTTGTTCTTTCAAATGAGAAATATAACTGACCACTATATCAGGGACTGTGACGCAGTTTCCCGGCCAAAGATTAAGCCTGGTCGTGGACTAAAAACAAACTCAATTAGGCTTAATTAGTGTGTGGGAAACTGCCTCTATATTGTCCAATTGGATAAAGCGATAACAAATTCATAGATGGGTAAAGTTGTAAATACTGGTAGTGTCTTGCTGTTTCAATACAGTCTTACATTAGTTAAATATCTTCCTCTTTACTTCACTTATGGCACATGGCCGTTTATCCCAAATGGCACCCTATACAGTGCACTGCACTACTTTTGACCAGGGTCCCTAGGATTACGGTCAAAAGTAGTGCACTATATTGGGAAAAGCGTGCCATTTGGGATATACRCATATAGTAAGGTTACGTCAGACTGACCAATGAAAGGTCTAAACCGCAATCGAAGAGCAATAACAGGCACGTAGAATATCTGAATGACTAACTTTGTGTAGAGCTGTAGTCGAGTGGTAACATTCATGGCACATGTACAACTCCCCACTGTTCAATCTCATATCCACTCATTCTTCTGTACTGCTGCTTCCCTGCCTCCAACTCTGTTTCCAAACTGTCTAAATAAAAACGATATATACATAATTACACTTTCTATTTATATGGATGGGTTACGTCTGACTTTGATTCAATATTACGGTTGATGAATTATGAATAAGTAGATGGATATGGTCTGTGTAATAAAACTGGAAATTGTACTTCTCAATCGCGACACGTTGTTCCATTCTATTGCACCTGTACCCAGAGAGATGTATAAACGGCCCTGCCTGTCCCAATACAAGAGCGCCCCCTACTGGATAATTGAAAACATGGACCCTCACATCTCGACTCCAGTCAACATCAATTACCTTCACCCTTCAACTTCTAAATGTATTTGAATTCTAGTCAGATTGAGGTTTTTGACTGGGGTTTCAGAATATATTACATTAGACATATTACAAGTGAGGTACGTTTTTTTTCTCTTCTGTCTTGTCGTTTCCCATTTAAGCCACCACGAGAAAATGGAGAGACAGAGGAGTTTGGACGTTTTTCAACAACTGGTAAAAGTATCACAATACTTCGTGTGTCATCCGAACTGGCAGTTTAAATTTGGACTGCACGTGATGATGATGTTGCATCGGAGTACATTACAATTTAGTGCATTAACCAAATACCTTGCCTAAAGATTTACCTGGGATAGTCCTGTCTTAATTTTAATAGGTTATGTCAAATATGTGACGCTTTCGCATTTTTAAAAATGTTTTATGGGAGAACAGAAGTTGGAAGCACCTATGGTCTTATTAGAAAAAGTTAAAACGCATAATAGTTCATATTGTTTTCAGTAAAAGCATAGAGTACTATGTGGTATCATTCGATACTTAACGGTAGGTTTTACCATCCTGAATGTCACATAACATCAGTGGTGATGGCGCGCCTCAGGCTATTTCTTGCAAAGCGAATCCGAGAGASACCGACGCCGGGCGCGGAAGCTTTTTCAGATGACGACAGGTGTCACTGTATCCTCGCGCTCCATTCGCGCACTGATGCATGATAACTAGCAGTGATGTTTACTCAAAACACAGAAGTCCGCTGTCATATGATATCACACTAACAACATCTTCCGCCATTCCCCAAACACACATGATATGGTAGAAAAGCTTTATACTGATAGAAGGCTATGTTATTGAAAGCACCTGTATTGGCATAGACTACCTCTTGGTGTTATCACTCTTCAAGTTGATCCAATGCGGTCTGTCTCAATAACATATGTTACAATATGCCTGCCATTTCCTGGTTGATAAAATTCTTATAGCCTAATTTCAGTTTGTGACAAAACAAGCAATTGTATCATCTAAACTGCTATGAAATATGTTTTCAATAACACAAATTTGTTTTTTCACCTGTTTGAAGCGGGTGTGCAAAACCAAAATAAAATACACACAAACTAAATTTAAGAACAGGAAGCATAGAAGTAGCGCACATGAACAGAATCGCTTCTTAGACTTGCTTTCAATGAAAATGACAGATCTGTAACTCAAATTTCACGGTCGTCCAAAAAGTTACATATTGCAGCATTAAACAATGGAGATACATAAAACGCCCATGATTAGGATATAGACTACTTTTATGCAGTGACCAAATAATATGTTTTTACATGTTTTGTGCACACWTAGGAAAGTATTAGACCATTTAAATAATGTGATGTTCTACGCAAGAGCCTTTGCAAATGTTTAATAAATATTGATCCATCAATGAGCATCACATGGGTTGACATTGGTTATTTTACCCTATAGGCTAACTATTAAGCTTAGGCTAAAGCCAATGTTGACTGGTCAATAGTTTACTGCTTAGTAGGCCTAGCCTATAATTATCTTACTATTGACTATGAACCCCAGTCCCTTTAGTTTTTTTCTATATCATTTTAACAGTTTTAGAATGGTTGGTGTGACAATAAATGGTGCTTCAATTGGGTTGGTTCGTGAACGGAATGGAGTTAGCGCGCGCCAAGTAAATAAAAAGTCTGTGTTTAATTTCCACGTGGTGTAGGCTCCGGGTGCTGCTATAGCAACGCAGTTCTGGGAGGTTGGGGTTATAAATAGAGGGCGTGGTGGAACTGAGCTTGGAGCGGGCAACAGTAGCATAGTAGGGCGATAGTCTCCACTCATAGAACCGACGGGAGCAGCAGCCACAGGATAACGTGATTACTGCTCTATTAGCTCTCCGCTAGTGAGACAGACTTAGATWCGGAGCGGATCATTCTGTGGAGAGGAAAGCTGACTGTGAAACGTTAGCTCGCGCTCTTCCATGGAACAYAGAAGAGATGCGCGAGAAGCCAGCTGATTCGGGTAACTGACCTGCATGAAGAAGTTGCTCACTGTCCATTCTATTGTCGGCCACTCAAAAGGACCCAAGTGACACAGCACAATGCTTGAGGTATGAGTTGTATTTAGTGTGTACCTGCTATATTCTTGGAAAGTATAACTAGAGAGTTATGTTGTATTTGTGTAAATTGACAGTTAAGTCTCTCCAGTTCCTGCTTTTTAAAATTCTTACTTCTGCACCTCCTATTTTTCAGATGAAGTGACAATCAGCTGTATTCAACCTAAACTGTTCTTGATCGACCAACATGCAATGGAGCGAAAAATAACTACAGAAAAACCACTGAAGAGTCCCACTCCCTCACTTTCCAGTCTTCCAGTTGCTAACTACATGGTCTCCTGGATGACATTTGCTGACCTTACATGATTGGATCCCTGAGGATCTAAGGAGAATCAATGGCGGGGTGGGATAACATGACGAACGTGACCAATGAGACTCTTACAAGCACGACCATCATGAGCAACATGACCAATGAGACCATCCTTTGGGGTCCGCCCTATAGCCTCCAGATCTCGTTGCCTCTAACGATCCTGGTCGGGATGCTCATCCTATTGACAGTCTTCGGCAACGTCTTAGTGGTCATCGCTGTGTTTACTAGCCGGGCCCTGAAGGCCCCTCAGAACCTCTTCCTGGTTTCGTTGGCGTCGGCGGACATTTTGGTTGCGACCCTGGTCATGCCCTTCTCCCTGGCCAACGAACTCATGGGCTACTGGTACTTTGGTAAAGTCTGGTGCGAGATCTACCTTGCACTGGACGTTCTCTTCTGTACGGCATCCATCGCCCATCTGTGCGCCATTAGTCTGGACAGGTACTGGTCAATCACCAAGGCCATCGAGTACAACCTGAAACGGACACCGAGCAGGATCAAGTGCATCATCGTCATCGTGTGGGTCATCGCCGCGGTGATCTCGTTCCCGCCCCTCATCACCATGGAGAAGGAGAGCGATAAAGAGGAGGGGCCGGTGTGTAAGATCAACGAAGACAAGTGGTACATGATCTCGTCCAGTATCGGCTCGTTCTTCGTGCCCTGCGTCATCATGATCCTCGTTTACATCCGGATCTATCAGATCGCTAAGAAACGGACGCGGGTACCACCGGGCGACCGGAAACCCAAAATGGCGGCCGCGGTGTCGCCGGTGACGGGCAAGAAGGAGAACGGGGCTGGGGGAGTCGGAGGTGACCAACACGCTTGTCACGAGAAGCTCAACGGAGAGCAAGGAGACATAGAGGGGGATGAACACAGAGGAGAGGATGAGAAAGAAGGGGAGATAAACGGCGTGGACATGGAGGACTCCTCATCGTCTGACCACCAGGTCAACAACCCCTGTTCTATCAAGAAGAA
>NW_019943228.1:86809-170486 GCF_002910315.2 Salvelinus sp. IW2-2015 | reverse complement strand
ACACAACACACACACACACACACACACACACACACACACCACACACACACACACCACACACACACACACACACACACAACACAACACACACACACACACCAACACACACACACACACCACACACTTGGTAGATTAGGCAGTTATGAGAGCAGGTCTCATCCATGTTGCAGAGAAACGTATCACTTAGAAAGTTCCACGTCACCCGCCCCCGCCTTCACGCATCCATAACCAGGATGTGGGAATCTAGCTGGCTCATTCAAACCCAGGAACCTGATTAGACGGGTCACGACTGCTGCAGACACACACACCACTCACAAACAAACACACACTCTCTCTCTAACTACTGAGCTCACATTAAAGAAAAACATCAAATTGCATGTTAGTCTAACCCTAGCTATTTGAATGTTAGTCTATGCCCTAGCTATTGGAATGTTAGTTTCTAGCCCTAGACTATGAATTGTTAGTCTAGCCCTAGCTAGGAATGTTAGCTAGCCCTGCATGAATGTTTAGTCTTAGCCCTTAGCTATGAATTTAGTCTAGCCCTAGCTATGAATGTTAGTCTAGGCCCTAGCTAGGAATGGTTAGTCTAAGCCCTACTATGAATGTTTAGTCTACCCTAGCTAGAATGTTAGCTAGCCCTAGCTATGAATTGTTTAGTCTAGCCCTTAGCTAAGGAATGTTAAGTCTAGCCCTAGCTAGTGAATTGTTAGCCTTAGCCCTAGCTAGGAATGGTAGTCTAAGCCCAGCTATGAATGTAGTCAGCCCTAGCCTTAAGCGGAATGTTAGTCTAGCCCTAGCTATGAATGTTAGTCTAGCCCTAGCTATGAATGTTAGTTCAGCCCTGAGCTATGAATGTTCTTTATTAGTCTAGCCCTATCTAGAATGTAGTCTAGCCCTAGCTAGATTTAGTCTAAACCCTAGCTAGCATGTAGTCTAACCCCTAGTATGCATGTTATCAGGCCCTATCTATGAATGTTATTCTAGCCCTAGCTAGAATGGTTAGTTCTAACCCTTAGCTATGAATGTTAGTCTGAACCCTAGCTATGCATGTTAGTCTAACCCTAGCTATGCATTGTTAGTCTACCCTATCTATGAATGTTAGTCTAGCCCTATCTATGGAATGTTAGTCTAGCCCTAGCTATGAATGTTAGTTTAGCCCTAAAGCATGAATGTTAGTCTAGCCCTGTAGTTATAAATGTTATTAGTCTAGCCCTAGCTATTAAATGTTAGTCAGCCCTAGTGAATTGAATGTTAGTCTAGCCCTATCTATGAATGTTAGTCTAGCCCTAGCTATGAATGTGTTAGTCTACACCTATCTATGAATGTTAGTCTAGCCCTAAGCTATGAATTTGTTAGTTCAGCCCTAGCATGAATGTTAGTCTAGCCCGTATCTATGGAATGTTAGTCTAGCCCTTAGCTATGAATGTTAGTCTAGCCCTAGCTATGCATGTTAGTCTAACCCTAGCTATGGAATGTTATTCTAGCCCAGCTATGAATGTTTAGTCTACCCTAGTCCTAATGGTGTAAGTCTAGCACCTAGCTATGAATGTTAGTCTAGCCCTAGCATGCATGTGAGTGCTAACCCTACTATGAATGTTATTCTAGCCCTAGCTATGAATGTTAGTCTAGCACTAGTTATAACATGTTAGTTAGTCTAGCCCAGCTATAAATTTAGTTAGCCCTAGCATTGAAATTTTATTCTAGCCCTAGTTATAAATGTTAGTCGAAACCCTAGCTATGAATGTTAGTCTAGCCCCTAGTTATAAATTGTTAGTTTAGCCCTCTAAGCTATGAATGTTAGTCTAGCCCTAAGTTATAAATGTTAGTCTAGCCTAGCATAAATGTTTAGTCTAAGCCCTATCTATGAATGTTAGCTAGCCCAGCTATGAATGTTAGTTCAAGGCCCTAGCTTATGAAGTACGTCTAGCCCTAATCTTATGAATGTTAAGTCTAGCCCTAGCTAGGAATGTTAGTCTTAGCCCTAGCTATGCATGTTTAGTCTAACCCTAGCTAATGAATGTTATTCTAGCACTAGCTTATGAATGTTAGTCTAGCCCTATCTATGAATGTTAGTTCAGCCCTAGCTACTTGAATGTTAGGTCTAGCCCTAGCTATGCATGTAGGTCTAAACCCTAGCTATGAATTTATTCTAGCCCTACGTATGACATGTTAGTCTAGCCATCTATTGAATTGTTTATTTCTAGCCCTAGCTATGATAGTTAGTCTAGCCCTATCCGATGAATGTTAGTCTAGCCCCTACTATGAATGTTTAAGTCTGCCCTATGCTATGCCATGTTAGTCTAACCCTAGCTATGGAATGTTAATTCTAGCCCTAGCTTATCTTTGATGCGTTAGCGTACCCTATCTGATGAAGTTAGTCTAGCCTAGCATGAATGTTATCTAGCCTCTAGCCTATAGAATGTTAGTCTAGCCCTAGTTATAAATGTTAGTTACCCGAGCTTCACAGAGGACACAAAGCATGGTTTTTTTAAATGCGCAAATCGTCGTGTGAAAGATATTGGCTACGTTCCATCATTTTTCAGGCAGAGAAAATGAAGACCTCGACCTTTTTGCGACGATTTACTCCAAAACAACCAGCCACGCTCTGTGTTCGTTCACTTGCGGCCACCATAACAAGAACTTCATATGAATCAGCTCGAACTAAACAGGCCTGCGCTGGTAAGTCTGTACAGCCCTCCCTTCACACACAACACGACGCACGCACGCAGCACACCAGCAACACACAACAAAACGCACACACGACACATAACGCACCACAGGCACACAAAACGCGACAACACCACACCACAACACCCTGCATAGTAATAGATTTCCAACAAACGCTGATGCTCATTTGTCACCCAAGAGGGCCCCAAGACCAATCATAATATACGATGAATAAATGTCACCTCTTTCCTGCCATCGTCGGACATATCAGGATTGAAGAGGAGGAGATGCTGAGTCGAGGCTGGATTCAAGCAATTACCGGACTGCCTCACTTGGGTGAATCAAATATTACCGCTATAGATGGGGAGGACGGCAAGATGGAGGTGAGAGTCCAACCACAACGGCGTAATATTCCGACCTACCAGTGGGGCTACTTTCAGCAAAAAAAAACATGCTAGCTTTTCCAAGGGGGCGTCTTACAAACAAACATAGCCAACAAATATCATCGTGGGGCAGAATAGGGCAAATGATTATGGGCATTGGCTGGTGTGATGAAAACGAATTGGTACAAAGCTGAAGAACAATGCGCACATCCAGGTCACTTTCCAGCAGGGTGCTAGGAGTTTCAAGCATTCATGGGAAAAAAGACAGGGAAACGCTTTGTACCACTGCTGCTCATCTCCCAAGTTGATATATTACAACAACGTTTTTATCCACCCTTAAGTCTTACATCGGCAGGCCGGTTATGCCCAGGTGGTGGGGGTGGGAAGGTCCTATAGAATTTATAGGGGCGAGTCACTCAGTGACAATCAACTCCTGAACGAAAACAGGAGGAACTAAAGGAAAAATTCTAAAGCATAGTCCCGAATCATGTAAACAGTTCAATGTATAAAAATTATTAATGATCCATACACAGGGAATGTGATCAATATTGTACTCATTAATATACAGGACACAAAAATATTCAATTAGGATGCGAAAAAAAACACAGTTTTAGACAGTATTAGAACACTTGAAAAAACGGGCTTCAAGATCAAACTCCTCATTAAGGCCAGGAGGAGACAGTAACAGTTATGTGGTGAGCCTGTGTGGATCCAGAAGATTCCCTTTTGAAGAGGAAGTTTCCCTCTCAATGGGGGTTTTCCACCCCCCCGTCCCTGTGTGACATCTGGACCGATTTCTAATGCCACTCATATCTCAGAGATACTAATAGAGGTTCCAGCTTCTGTACCAAAATGAGGCAGCAACGCAGATTTTTTGTCTCACCTGTCCATATGTTGCTGCGGCTGCACTGATCCGTGATTCTTAAGGCTTCTACTGGGTTTTCCCTGTGTAAGACAGACCACTGAGACATTTCAACAAGTAAATAACACTTGGTAGACCATGCAGGTAATCAGGCCCTTTGAATCTGGGAATATTTCTTGTGCCTGTACTAGGGGCCGGGGGTGGGGGGGGGGGAATTAGTTTCGGGGCATTTGTCCGTAAGCACGTCTGCATTTGAGCCAGACGTTGGCACATTTGGAATTACCCTCTGAGAACCTTGTTCCAAACTAAAAGTTTCGCCCTTTTCTCTGGTGGGTAATCAGCATTAACCCCAGCATCTCTCACCGTCGAGCATGCTAACATCCGTTGGGGGTCTTTTAAAAAACGCATACGTGGCGGGGGAAATTATAAAAATGTGTTTCAATTTGTAGTGAGTGGTCAGTATTCAAGTAAAGTACCAGTGCTTTCCTGAATAATGTCACTTAAATTGCCTCCCCATTAGCCGTGAGTATGAGTAAGACTTCTAGTTGGTAAAAGCATGAATGACTATAGACGAGACTTTAATTAAGTGGACGTGGTGGAAATCTGTCACCTCTAAGGAGGGGTACGGTATTCCTGCTTTCTGTAGGTTTTCCTATAGAGACTGTAGAGAGGGGAGGTTTTGTCCTTAATTAACCACACAATCAAAAAAAAACACGGATTTGCGATAGGTCAATAGTTAGTACTGAAGTGAAGGTGTTTCATTCAAGAGTTTAGCTAAGCAGGCAATCCACAGAGTCTTCCTGGGTGCCGTTATGTTGGAGGGAAAAACGGGGGAGGCTTTGCAAGCCAAAAGAACACCAATCCCACCGTGAAACACAGGGGTGGCACGCATGCATGGTGGGGGGGTGCTTTGCTGCAGGAGGGACTTGGTGCACTTCACAAAATAAGATGACAAAATGAGGGAGGAAAATTATGTGGATATATTGAGAAGCAACCGTCAAGACATCAGTCAGGAAGTGTAAAGATGTGGTCACAAATGGGTTCTTCCAATTGGACGATGACCCCAAGCATACTTCCAAAGTTGTTGTGGCAAAATGGCTTAGGACAAGCAAAAAGTCAAGGGTATTCGAAGTGCCATCACAAAGGCCTGACCTCAACTATCCATATAGAAAAAACTGTGTGGCGAGAACTGACTAAAAGTGCGTGGCAAGGCAAGGAGGCTACAAACCTGACTCAGTTACACTAGCTCTGTCAGGAGTAATGGGCCAAAATTCTCACCCAACTTATTGTGGGAGCTGTGGAAGGCTACCCGAAATGTTTGACCCAAGTTAAAAACATTTAAAGGGCAATGCTACCAATTACTAATTGAGGTGTATGTAAAACTTCGACCCACTCGGGAATGTGAATGAAGAAATAAAAGCTGACACCATAAATCATTTCTCTCTTACTATTATTCTTGGACATTTCACCATCTTAAAAATAAAGTGGTGATCTCGTAAACTGACCTATAGGACAGGAATGTTTACTAGGAATAAATTTGTCAGGAAATTGTGAAAACTGAGTTAATGTATTGGCGGACGGTGTCTAAACTCTCTGATTGGGGGTTTCAACTGTATACTGAGTCCACGGATTGTAAAAAAATTGAGCACGCGTGGTGGGCGTGTGCATTTGGTGTGCCAAGTGTTGTGTGTGTGTGTGTGTTCAGTCAGTCAGTCCACCAGATCTCACAACAATTGAACACTTATGGGAGATTCTGCGAGGCGGCACCTGAGACAGCGGTTTTCCACTAAATGATGGAATTTGTCGTGGGAGAATGGTGTTTGCCATCCCTCCAAGAGTTCCAGACACTTCTTAGATCATATGCCAAGGTGCATTGAAGCTGTTTCTTGGCGGTTCGTGGTGGCCCAACTTCCATATTAAGACAGCTTTATGTTGGTGTTTCGCTTAATGTTGCAGTTAACCAATAGAATGATTAGTACCATAGCAAAAATAATTGAATATCTATTTTAAATGAATAGATCGTACTCTTTCTATGGATGTAACTGTATAGCTGGGTGTATTGTTCTACCAGATGCCAAATCCCTAAACACAGATTTCCCAGAAAAACTATTTGGGTAACAATCTATTCTTCCAGAGCTCATTATTAACCGACAACACAAATTATCTCTCATCCTCATCACAGGACAAACAGAGGGGACATTTGGGGATTTGATTATTGAACCTTCTGCATTTCTGAAACACACAGCAGGCCGCACATGCACGACATGGCAATACACACACAGACACAAACTCTTAAATCAACCCACATACACAACACATATTCAGCCGTGTCAGCCTCTCTACCATTTTCTCTCTTCTTTTTCTCTTCTCTCTCTCTCTCTCTACTCTTCTCTTCTCTCTCTCTTTTCCTCTCTCACTCACTCTCTTCTCAGTTTGCCATCGATGGAAAACAGGGAAGATTTCTGTTCAACTCTGATAAGAAACATAAAACTTGATGTTTTCAGTCGCTCACAGTTTGCATTAATGAGGCTTTAACAGAATACAGCAAAGAGCACACACACACACACCACACACAACACACACCCACACACCACACACACACACACACCACACACACACACACACCACACACACACAACAACACACACACACACACACACACACAACACACACACCACACACACACACACACACACCAACACACACACCACAAAAAATCATAAAGGAAATTCTTCCCATGAACAAACGTTAATCATGGATATTACTGTAGAGTATATTATATTATCGGGTGTAATTCTTGATATAATCATGATAGACGATTCTAACAGTATTAATAAAGACCCAGTCCTATTGGTGCTCCTCTGATCCAGTGTTCCGGGTGTTCCAATGTTCAATTCTCACTGTTGTGAAGGGCCGAACAGTATAAAGACTGTTGTAAAGGAGGGACAGAGCCTTCACTGTGCTTCTCAAATTCATGTTCAGGGAGAGATATTATTATTTTAATCTAAAGTCACATTGATGTGTGTGTGTGTGTATGTGTGACTACACATGAAATGTGATGCTGTCATCTCACAGAGTTGACATCCATAAAAGAGCTTCAGAGAATCAGAACAATGTCCCATTGAGTCCGTTAATCCAATGTTCCATATTCCCTCGTAACTGATATCAGGAGGGACCAGAGCTTCACATAATCAACACACGTGCATCTCTCTCCTCTCTCTCTCTTTCTCAAGATTGATAAAAGCGTCCAACTGAACCTATTTGCCACTCCATTTTCCAGATCAAATAAGAAACGGTACAGTATAAACACAGAAGAGAGAGAGAGCTCTAAATCTTCTATCCAGTGGTGCGGTGATGGACAGCTTGTGGGTGTCTGATGGAGATTAGATCCTAAAGTACTCTCCTATTTGGCAGTCTGTAATGGCTTAAAACATAAACTTGACATTTGTTATCCGTAAACCCATGTCCTCATAGTCTTGTACAAAGAACGTTTTTGATTTTCAAACTGTTCTCAATTCGCAGTGATAGAGTAGTTTGTGTGTCTCAATAAAAGCTTTTTATGAAAGCAGAGGTGTGATGGTTTAATACAAGTAAAGCCCATAATCCTTGAAGTCTTGTATGAGCAGTCTGATAGCTTGATGGTGTAAATGGCCACCTTGATTAGCAAGTGTGATGTCGTGCAACATCATCAAGTCGTCGTCACAAAGGTGTTTTGGGTATTTTCTATGAAAGCATCTCTAATATGTTTGAAGTAGAAATGAAGAGTATGATCAGTGTCAGTCTGGCTGAAAAAGAGGCCGTTTATGTCCTCCATCCAAGGAACAGGCCCATATCCACAAAGCAGCCCAGAATAGGAGTGCTGATCTAGGTTCTGTCCATATAATTATTATTCAACATGATTCTAAAAGTCAAAACTGATCCCTAGATCAGCACTCCTACTTCTGAGACATTATGGATGGCCCTGATATGTTTGTCTATAGATGAAACAGCAGAAGGGGTTGAATAGGTAGGAGGTAAAGGCTCTCTGATTAACAATGAGACAGACCAAATACACTGACAGGAAGCAGTGTTTGCCAAACATAACTAGTGACCTTAATTCATCATTAGGGTTAAGACTAACATTTATAACTAGTCTAAACTAACATTCCTAGCGTAGGGCTAGACTAACATTTATAACTAGGTCTAACTAACATTCATAGCTAGGCTAGACACCATATCCTAGCTAGGGCCTAAGACTAACATTCACTAGCTAGGGCTAGAACTAACATTCATAAGTAGGGCTAGACTAACATTCATAGTAGGGCTAGGACTAACATTTATAGCAGGCTAGACTAACATTCATAGCTAGGGCTAGACTAACATTTATAGCTACGGACTAGACTAACATTCATAGCTAGGGCTAGAACTACATTCATAGCTAGGGCTAACTAACATTATAGCTAGCCTAGACACTAACATTCCTAGCAAGGGCTAGACTAACATTTACAGCTAGGGCTAGACTAACATTTATAGCTAGGGCTAGACTAACATTCATAGCTAGAGCTAGACTAAACATTCCTAGCTAGGGCTAGACTAACATTCCTAGCTAGGGCCTAGACTAACATTTATAGCTAGGACTAGACTAACATTCATAGCTAGGCTAGACTAACATTCCTAGCTAGGGCTAGACTAACATTTATAAGCTAGGACTAGACTAACATTCATAGCTAGGGGCTAGACTAACATTCCTAGCTAGGGCTAGACTAACATTTATAGCTAGGACTAGACTAACATTCATAGCTAGGGCTAAAACTAACATTCATAGCTAGGGCTAACTAACATTCATAGCTAGGGCTAGACTAAACATTCCTAGCTAGGGCTAGACTAACATTCCTAGCTAGGGCAGGACTAACATTTTATAGCTAAGGACGTCAGACTAACATTCATAGCTAGGGCTAGACCTATACATTCCTAGCTAGGGCTAGACTAACATTTATAGCTAGGACTAGACTAACATTCATAGCTAGGGCTAAACTAACATTCATAGCTAGGGCTAGACTAACATTCATAGCTAGGGCTAGACTAACATTTCCTAGCTAGGGCTAGACTAACATTCCTAGCTAGGGCTAGACTAACATTATAGCTAGGGATAGACTAACATTCATAGCTAGGGCTACATTCATAACCTACTTATGTGTCAGCCATCTACTACGGTGGGAAATGAAGACAGCAGCTGACAACTTATGATAAGGCTGAGAACTGCTGGCAGAGTTAGCGAGACAGAGGAAATGACTATTCACTAGTTAAAGGACCAGTTTAGAATATTTATTGAGGAAACAGAATGGATGTGATAATGAAGATTCAGGAAGTCAATGAGAATGGAACGGATGAAGCAGAGGGCTGCAGATGAAGGATCCAGATGAAGGATCCAGATGAAGGATCCAGAGGGTTGACTCCGTAGAGCTTGGCTTGGAGTCTCAGGTAGACGTCACCGTCAGGCTGTGGTAGTAAGGCTGCTGTGGTGATGACAACCCCCTCAAGAGAWYTTCGGAAGAACCTCATAGATACTAGCTAGACGGATGCAAAACCTTGATCAGGCTCGTAACATGCAGTGTCATTCAACGCAACATGCACTGCAGACCAAGAGGAGGAATGTTAGTTTGGTCAGGTTTAAGTAGGGTGGCAGTGGTGATTAAGGAGAGTGAGGACAAGGGTGGAGGCTGATTAGACATGAGTTACAGCTGATGCTTGTTGAGGAGYMGCATTCAAGGCAACTAGTTAAAGTGATGCAAACAGGCATGGAGACTGATTGRCAATTAGTAGCAGCTGTTGCTTGTTGAGTTGCTAGGGAGCTGCGTTCAAGGCAACTAGTTAAAGTGTTCCATTCAAGTCTGGTCCTTTCGCCTGAATTTTTGTTAATTCTTAACACCATATAGAGCAGAGGTGTCAAACTCATTTCACGGAAAGCCGAGTGTCTGCAGGTTTTTGGTTTTCCTTTCAATTAAGACCTAGACAACCAGGTGAGGGGAGTTCCTTATTAATTAGTGAGCTTAATTCATCATCAAGTACAAGGATGGAGCAAAAACCCACAGACACTCTGCCCTCCGTGGAATGGCTTTGACACGCGATAAAGAGCAATTATTATACCCTACAAGGTCCAGAGCCTGCTCGTTTTCTGTTCTACCTAATAATTCATTGTGAACACCTGGTGTCCCAGGTCGAAATCCGTCTCTGATTAGAGGGGAACAATGAAAAAATGCAGTAAAACAGACGATATTGGCATTTAAAAACCATGATGTGCTCCTCTATGGGCTAGGGCTAAACTAACATTCCTAGCTAGGGCTAGACTAACATTCGACATTCCTAGATAGGGCATAGACTAACAAACTAGGGTGACATCTAACATTTAATATAGGGCTAGCACTAACCATTCCTACTTAGGGCAGACTAACTATTCATAGCTAGGCCTAGACTAACGTCCAGATAGGGGCTGACCTAAAAACTAGGGCTGACTAACATTTATAACTAGGGCTAGACTAACATTCCTAGCTGGCCTAGACTAACATTCCTAGATGGAGGGCTTAGACTAACATAACTGGGCTGGAACTAACATATTATAAATAAGGGCTAGACTAACATTCCTAGCTAGGGCTAGACTTAACATTCTAAGCTAGGGCAGACTAATCATTCACTACTAGGCGGCTAGACTAACCATGGTATAGCTAGGGCTAAAACTCAACATTTATAACTAGGGCTAGTATCTACTTAATTCATCAGCTAGGGCTAGACTAACATTCCATAGATAGGGCTAGACTTAACATCAACTAGGGCTGAACTACATTTATAACTAGGGCTAGACCTACATTCCCTAGTTAGGGCTAGACAACCATTTATAGTGTGTCACGGCCGTCGTAAGAAGCGGACCAAAGCGCAGCGATGGAAGCTACATATCCTTTTTTAATTAACTAACATTCATAACTAGGGCGAACTAACAGTTATAGCTAGGGCTAGACTACATAACTAGGGCTAGACTAACATTATAGTCGGTCTAGACTAAATTCATAACTACGGCTGAACTAACAGTTTATAGCTAGTGCCTAGACTAATAACTAGGGCGTAGACTAATCAATTCATATCTTAAGGACTAGAACTACATAACTAGGGCTAGACCTACATTCATTAGCTGGGCTAGACTAAACATTCATAAACTAGGGCTGAACTAACAGTTATCAGCTTAGGGGCTAGACTAAACTTACTAAGACAACTTTATAGCTAGGGCTAGACTAACATTTATAGCTAGGGGCTAGCACTAACCATTCTAGTAGGGCTAGCACAATTAGCAGACATTCATAGCTAGGCGCTAGAAATAACATTCCATAGCGTAGACTCAACATTTGTAGGCTAGGGCTAGACTAACATTTATCAGCTAGGGCATAGACTAACATTCATAGGCTAGGCTAGACTAACATTTATAGCTAGGGTAGACTAAACATTTCATTAGCTAGGGCNCGAGTAATTAAAGTAGAGGTCAGAGGGATACGAGAGAGAAGGAGGAGCAGAGAAGAGAGAGAGAGACCAGAGAGAGAGAAGGAGAGAGGAGCAGAAGCGGACGAGGAGAGAAGAAGAGAGAGGACGACGAGAGAGAGAGAGAGCAAGGAGGAGAAGACGAAGCACGAGGAGAGCGAGACAGAAGAGAGAGAGAAGGAGCTAGGAAAGCGAGAGGAGAGAGCGAGAGGAGAGAGAGAAACGAGACGGAGAGAGAGAGAGGAAGAGAGAGCAAAGCGAGAGCGATAGGAGAGAGAGAGGGAGAATTTGAGAGGAGAAGAGAGAGGGACGAGAGATAGCGAACAGCGAGAGAGAGACAGAGAGACGGAGAGAGAGGCGAGAAGAGTAGCGAGAGAGAGAGAAAGAGAGAGAGGAACGAGAAGAGGAAGACGAGGCGAGAGATGAGAGGAGAGAAGATGACAGAGGCACAAGAGACGGAAGGAGAGGACGAGGAGGAGGAGGACAGGAGTGATGAGAGAGAAAGAAGGAGAGACAGGAGAATGAAGAGGTTGAGAGAGGAGAGAAGAGAGAGAGAGAGACGAGAGAGAGAGAGAGCACGAAGAGAAGAGAGAGAGGAGAGACGAGGAGAGAGAGGAAGGAAGAGACGAGAGATAAGGGTGAGCACCGCTCTGGTTAGTTGCTCCGCCCAGTGAAGCTACCAACAGCATGAACGTTGTAGATGAGCAGCAATAGTCTGCTTGCGTCTGCTCACAATTTCTGTGTGTGTGTGTGTTGGTTTCTGTGTGGTGTTGTGGTGGTTTCTGCGTGCGGTGTGGGTGTGGGCGTGTGTGTGGCGATCTTTTCCAACATGTATTCCCAACAGCATTTTTGTAACATGTGTGGTTCAGTCTATATGAGGGTATTCTGACTATGCATTATGTACCACTCGAGTGCCTACAAGACTAAGCGAGCAACTCTGCTATTTTGTCCATGACATAGACCTGACCTGGTGAATTCCAGGTGAAAGCCTTAGTGATCCCCTTAATTGATCCCCCGTTATTGGTCACTCTGTTAAATACTCCATTACCTTCATATCAGTGTAGAGGAAGTGAGGGGAAGCGCAGCAGGTTAAAGAAGGCGGTTGTTTAAGCTTTGAAGACAACTGAGACATGGATTGTGAGTAATTCAGAGGGTGAATGGGCCAAGACAAAATACTTTGAAGTGCCTTTGAATGGGGTGGTTAGTAGGGCTGCGAGGCCCCAGTTTGTGTGCAAGAACCTACCACACTGAGCTGGTTTGCTCTCTAACTTTCTCTCACTCGCTCGTTGCTTCTCAGTCTTTCTCATCTCGCTGTAATCTTTCTCTCTTCCTCTCTCTTCCTCTGTCTCTATCCCTATGACTCTCAGCTTTATCCCCCTGCCTCTGTCTTTCTCTGTCACGTCCTCTCTTCCTCTCTGTGTCCCTCTTTCACCCCATCTTTCCATCTCCCCCATCTCTCCATCCCCTCCTCTCCCTCTTCAGTCACTCTCACACACTCCTCCCACCCATCCTATTCGCTCTCTCTCACTGTCTCTCTCTCCCTCCCTCTCTCCATAACGTTGTGTTCTCGTCAGTGTGTTAAATAAATGAAGAGGGCTCTCTCCATATTTCCCCATCTGCTCCAAGCTCATTCCTCTCCTCCCTCTCTTCCCTCTATTCTCTCTCCTCCCTCTCATACTTCACTTCCCTCTCCTCCTTCTCCCTCTCCTCCTCCCTCTTCCCTCTATTCTCTCTCCGCGCTCTCTTCCTGTCTCTCCTCCCTCCCACTCTGGAGACAGAGGAGAGGAGTCTGAGATGACAAATGGGAATGTAAAGGTCATATGGAATTGTCTTCATATCAATGCTGATCATCTACTGAAAATGGTCCATTATCTATGCATTATCTCTAGAGCACACACACTGCTTATGTCAACAAGGTCCACAGTACTGGAAGTGAGGGCGATTATTACTTATTAGGTATGTTCACGAAAATGGTTTGCTCATACAGACAGTGAGTCACGTGGCCGTGGCTTACTATATAAAGCAGGCAGACAGGCATCAAGGCATTCAGTTACTGCTCGATTGAACGTTACAATGGGCAAAACAAGTGACCTAAGCAACTTTGAGCGTGGTATGATCGCCGATTCCAGTATCTCGGAAACGCACGACAGTGTCGAGTTTTTACCGAGAATGGTGCGACAAACAAAAACATCCAGTCAGTGGCAGTCCAGTGGGCGAAAACAGCTCATAGATGAGAGGTCGAAAGAGAATGGCAAAAATTGTGCAAGCTAACAGGCGACCACAAACAGGCAAAAACCGGTGCAGTACAACATTGGTATGCAGAATGGCACAAGCTAGAACTCGCACATTGTAATTTCACTGGTAGAATCGGGAGGTTTCAACTCCCTGTGTATTCGCCTGCTCATAGTGAACCACAAAGTCCCGCATTCATAGCAAATGCTGATACCGCACGCCAGGTAGAGGCCCACAAACTTGAATAATGGTGTTGTTTAGTTGGAACGACAAACACACAGTAATCTCAGAACTACTCTAGGCCATATCTTTTTTGAAACGTTTGTTTTTCACTATTGTTTGTCATCATGCCCGTGTGGTGTGCCTGGTTGTGCTATTTACAAACAAGAAACAAAATGTGGTACCTTTCACCGTTCTACCTACCAGGGATTCACCCTGATTATGCAGCTGTCAAAAATGATGCGGTGACCAAAGATTATCAGAGGGATTTTCAGGCTGAACTGATGGGTAATCAATTTATACGACAGCTGAGAAGTGATGCGATACCATCAATTTTTTACCTTCACAACAAAACGGAAGATTGTCAGCTTGTGGTAACCTAACGTTAGCTAGCTTGCTAGCCTAGCTGGGTAAGTTAGCTAGCTAGCTAAAGTTACAGTCCTGTATTGAACTCTGAAAGCCATCAGATAAATCATATAGCTATATTTCAGGCATACACACTGTCAATCAACTACTTGCTGCCAATTTAGTGACGCTAGTTAACTAACAGCAAGTTGACAACATTGAAGTATCCATGTTAGGTGTGCTTAGCTAGCCAGTCTAATAGAGATCAATACAATGAGTGGGGTGGTTAAATTGTTCTGTGTTTTGTTGTAGGTGGTACAGAATCTGATTCCACCATCATGCGCTTCCAACCCCTAGTTCTGGACAAGGTTAAGGTAAGTTGGCCAAAATATTTACAAGCTGACGGCTAAGATAGATCAATTTACAGTATGCATGTTAAAAACATGAATTGGGTAGTGTTTGTATGGTTTGTGTTTGTGTTACGGGGTTACATGTGGTTAGAGGTAGCCTGAGGACTACAGAGTACCTTCCAGATCATGTCATCAATTTAGTCTACCGCGCTTTTTACCTTTTCTTTTTGTAAAACTCAGGTTATCTGGAGTCATTCCACAGTGCCCTGCTGAAAAATATCCCAAAGCGGGGGCATTGTGTGTACACAAGCATGAGGGAGCAGACACACTTTGCGGTTATGGAGCACAACAAGATTGTGGGACAGAAACCAGCAAGGGACACTGACACAACCGCCTCATTCTTCTCTGCAGATTCTCAAAACACAATACAAAGACATGTCTACAAAATTCCCCTGCACAGGGATACTATTGACAAGAATGAACTGTCATTGTCAATGGGCTGGGGGAGGTTTACAGACAGTACTTTGAGAGGAGGAAGGGGTTTTTGGTTGTGCAGGGTTGTGCTTAGACAGTAAATGTATTGTTGTGTATGAGAACGATTGAGGTGCCATTTCTCCTCAATCTCCCATACACATCAATTTATATCGTGTAAGAACTGCCTTCCTAAGACTTTTCACACCTTCTTTAAACCCCCCAGCCCATTTACTTTGTTGACTGCAGCTCCCAATGTCCCCTCATTGTCCCTAACAAGACCCTAGCCGGTCCCATTCGGTTGATACCTTTACCAACAAAGGCGTGTTGCCCTACATCCCATCCACAAAGAGTATAAAACGCAGTACCAGCAAATCTTCTGCAAGAGGACCAAACAGTTTCGGCAGAGTCTTATCCAGCTGGCCGTTCACCGCAGACAGGACAGGCCCGTCACCATAAGCACAAAGAGTCTCAGCTTCCCCAGCTCCCAATGCCGAACACAATTGCCAGTGTACCGAAGCCAATTAGTGTAAAAAAGGTCTGAATTGGGCTGCCTGTGTAAACACAGCCAGTGTGGCAAAGCATAAGTCCATGTAGAACAGGGGTCGCCAACCCTGTTCCTGGAGAGGACCCTCCTGTAGGTTTTAACTTCAACCCTGTCCCTGGAGATCTACCCTCCTGTAGGTTTTAACTCCAACCCTGTTCCTGGAGATCTACCCTCCTGTAGGTTTTTCGCTCCCATCCCAGTTGTAACTACCCTGGTTCAGTTTATCAACCAGCTAATTATTAGAATCAGGTGTGCTAGACTAGAGTTGAAGTGAAAACCTACAGGACAGTGTCTCACCAGGAACAGGTTTGGAGAGCCCTGATGTAGAACCACCATCAAATAAATATGGGTTTTTCTATCAATCTTTGAAAATTGTCTGCCCTTATGGATTCACAGAAGATATTTAAATAAGCTGTACAGATATTAGACATTCAGATATCCAAAGAATGTTTGGAAATGTGTCCAATTCTAAAATACAGGGGAGTGTACACTATTGCTAACTCAAGAGAACTGGGTATTCAACAAGAATGTTATATGTTCCTAGTGAGACACTATGGGAGAATGGAGGGATGTATTGTGAGAGGAAATGGTCGAATGGGGATTTATTGGGAACAATCTGTGATTTATTGGGGTTGATTTGTGGCTGTCTGAAGGGTGGAATTGATGAGTGTTGAAGTAAGTATATACAGAAATGTACAGGTTAAATGTTTGAGGTCCTCCAATCAGGGGTGAGAATGGGATTATTGTTATTATTTATTTATGTTTTGTGGTTTGGCTTCATGCTGTGAGTGGTGTGTGTGCTGGGGCTGGTGGTTATGGGTAGTTTCATGCTGAGCCGTTGTGTGCTGGTGCTGGTGTTATGGGTAGTTTCATGCTGTGAGTGGTGTGTGTGCTGGGGCTGGTGGTTATTGGTAGTTTCATCTGTGAGCGGTTGTGTGTGCTGGTGCTGGTTTATGGGTAGTTTCATGCTGTGAGCGGGGTGTGTGCTGGTCCTGGTAGTTATGGGTAGTTTCATCTGTAGCGGATGTGTGTGCTGGTGCTGGTGGTTATGGGTAGTTTCATGCTGTGAGCGGTGTGTGTGCTGGTGCTGGTGGTTATGGGTAGTTTCATGCTGTGAGTGGTGTGTGTGCTGGTGCTGGTAGTTAGGGGCGGCAGGTAGCCTAGTGATTAGAGCGTTGGGACCAAAAGGTTGAAATCCAGCATAATGTCTAATCCCCCAAGAGGGATACAGTACACAGGATACAGTTCTGTAACAGTGACACACGCAGGCAAATTAATTATGTTTGTGTATCTAGAATCCACAACAGGAAGAAGCTCAGGCACCACACAATATTGTCTGTAAGACAAAAAAACAGACTCAAATTATACTCCATTGCACAGTTTGAACAACCATGCCAGCGTAACATCACCAATAGGGTAGACTAGTTGAACATGCAAACATATGCACAGGCACAGAGATTACATTTACAACAATATCTAGCCTAATAGAAAGAAATATGGCATAACACTCAATCTTTTCACAGTGACCAGACCGTACAAATGAGCCTAGATAGGCAGACAGTATCTACCTTCAGCCATGTCTATCAAGCATGCTTAGGCAAATATTTTTATTGTAAAACCAGCAATATTATTGTTTCTCCTCACTGATGGCTAGTAAACGTAGCTAGCTAGCTTGCTGGATATGCAATACTTCTCATTTACATCTGTTTGGAATCCTATCTGGAGTCATGCCTATTTGTGAGATTGAAATGCATCCACGGTCGTAATCATAACCAATTTCAACCCTCATCAATTATGTGACATAGTGTGAGAGTGAAATTACAAGATTATGTTATAATGCTGTTATTGCATCAAATGGTTGTTTTATGCAACAGAATAGGGGGTTCTTAGAACTATAATGTGTCTGTGTGAACTGAGAGTGGGCCCCTGGGGCTTCATGCTGACAAGTAGATTTACAATGCCTTAGGCCACATTCCATTCATGTGAGGGAGATTGCGCCAGTTTGACTGGAAGGTACCAGGAAGTAATGGCTCGGGTATGACTGGAAGGTACCAGGAAGTGATGGCTCGGGTATGAATGGAAGGTACCAGGAAGAGATGGCTCGGGTATGACTGGAAAGTCCAAGGAAGTGATGGCTCGGGTATGACTGGAAGGTACCAGGAAGAGATGGCTCGGGTATGACTGGAAGGTACCAGGAAGTGATGGCTCGGGTATGACTGGAAGGTACCAGGAAGAGATGGCTCGGGTATGACTAGAAGGTACCAGGAGAGAGATGGCTCGGGTATGACTGGAAGGGTACCAGGAAAGAGGCTCGGGTATGACTGGAAGGTACAGGAAGAGGATGGCTCGGGTATGACTGGAAGGTACCAGGAGAGATGGCTCGGGTATGACTGGAAGGTACCAGGAAGAGATGGCTCGGGTATGACTGGAAGTACCAGGAAGAGATGGCTCGGGTATGACTGGAAGGTACCAGGGAAGAGATGGCTCGGGTATGACTGGAAGGTCCCAGAAGAGATGGCTGGGTATGACTGGAAGTCCAAAGGAAGATGGCTCGGTATGACTGGAAGTACCAGGAAAGAGATGGCTCGGGTATGACTGGAAGGTACCAGGAAGAGATGGCTCGGTTGACTGGAAGGTACCAGGAAGAGATGGCTCGGGTATGACTGGAAGGTACCAGGAAGTGAATGGCTCGGGTATGACTGGAAGGTACACAGGAAGAGATGGCTCGGGTATGACTGAAGGTACCAGGATGAAATGGCTGGGTATTGACTGGAAGGTACCAGGAAGAGATGGCTCGGGTATGACTGGAAGGTACCAGGAAGAGATGGCTCGGGTATGACTGGAAAGTACCAGGAAGAGATGGCTCGGGTATGACTGGAAGGTACCAGGAAGAGATGGCTCGGGTATGACTGGAAGGTACCAGGAAGAGATGGCTCGGGTATGGATAATTATGAGATGAAGCTTGTGTTGGGGGCCAGACCCTGGTTTCTACACAATGAGAACGGTCTTTACAGCAGATACTGTCTGCTGTGAATTATTAGTATCTTTCATACAAATCCTAACCTTGTGACCCATTCCACACATCTGTTGTTTGTCATGTAGACTAAGGTGGTGTATCTTTGCTATAAAAGGTGTTTGTATTCTTTGTGTCGGGGCTCTCAGCGAATCATCTAAGTGTGGTTCGTCGACCAGCCATTGTTATTGTAGAGCACTCACATCATTCACTTGTGTGGGTGTGGTGTGACCTGCTCTCCTTATTAATAAGTGAATAAAGATTTAGTTTAAGTATAACTCTGACTTGTGCGATAATTTTGTCTCTCCTCATTTGATAATACCGAAATTAACCACCAGAATAGCTAGCTAGTAAAATAATTTTCAGTTGCTGATGTTACATGTTTGCTAAAAAGTTACAAATGCGAGCTGTGTTGCATAACAAGTTAGCTGGCATCGGCTATAGCTTTATATTTTGATCTAACTTTTATCTAACTAGGCAAGTCAGTTAAGAACAAATTATTATATATAATGACGGCCTACCCCGGCCAAACCCTAACCCGGACGACGCCGGGCCAATTGTGCGCCGCCCTATGGGACTCCCAATCATAGCCGGTTATGATACAGCCTAGAATCAAACCAGGGTCTGTAGTGACGCCTCTAGCACTGAGATGCAGTGCCTTAGACCGCTGTGCCACTTGGGAGCTAAGCTTCTAATGTTAGCTAAATGCAACTCTTTGTTTCGAATCCTCCTCTTTGCTATATTCCAGTTGAAACATGTATGGTTGAATGTCACCATGAAGCTAACAGATGCTCCATCGTCGAATTCGTGTTGATGAGAGGAATCACTTGAAGCCATTGTGTCTGGTCAGCTCTTTCGGTTTTGCCCAAAGGATTGTTATTACGGTAGTGTCCGCCTCCTTTTCAAAAAGCCAGCCTTTGTGGAGGATCGGGGCCAGAGCATGAAGCACCGCCCAACACAAGTTGTCGTTTTCAGAGACGGAAATGTTGTTCTCTGCTTGTGTATTTGGCAATGAATCCGCCAACAGGAACATCGCTGAAAAATGCCCAATGACTCTTTCGAACAAGGAGAACCATATCTACACCTACAGAAACCTATAGTGCGATCAGTATAACATAGAGCCGTTGCGAAATGCCACAAAGCGGGACTACATTACTTTTTAGATCTCACGCCCCATCATCAACACACTTGAAGCCGTCATAGGGTGTATCATTCAGCGCGCGAAGCCCTGACCTGCCTTCCTCCTGGGCAATTATATATGAAACACATCACACTGATCTAGAAATGCCTCAGACATGATGAAAACAAGCCCAGATTCCCCCAGGGTGAAGTTCCCCTTTAAGTTTAGGCATTGACTAAGAATTTTTAAAGGGTTAAATTTAGGCATAACCTTTGAAGTCTTAAGGTTAGGCATTAACTCGGAATGGTTAAGGTAAAAGTTGGGGACAATTTTCTAGTGCTGGATTCGAACATGCAACCTTTGACACCAGAGGCAAGAAGAAGAAGCAGCTCCAGTGGATACGCGATCTCCAACACTTGACTATTGAGGAGTGGAAAAACATTGACTGGTCCAACGAATCCCAGTTTCTCTTGTGTATTGCTGATGGCAGAGTCAGGATTTGCCGTAAGTAGCATGAGTCCATGGCCCCATCCTGCCTGGTGTCAACAGTACAGGCTAGTGGTGGTGTTGTAATGGTGTGGGTAATGTTTTCCTGGCACACGTTAGGTCCCTTGATACCAATTGAGCAACGTTTCCATGCCCCAGAGAATTCAGGCAGTTCTAGAGACAAAGGGGGGAGGTCCAACCCGGTACAAGACGGGTGTACCTAATAAACTGGCCACTGATAAACTGTATCTCAACAACACATATATACTCTATTCAAATATCAGGAGGAGTTGAGTACGAGGAACAGAAAATGATTAACCAGGATGCAGTGGAGCTCAGGTGTAACCACACAGACAAAGGCAGCAGGCCTTTTCCCACCAGAGATAGAGGGCACACAAACTGAACTACTAATGACCCTAATAATGTACATAGAGTACACAAATAAATACATACCTTGAACTCTCTATGATCCTGATACATACACACACACACACCACAGTGATTATGACCCTGGCAGTGCCAAAATTGCTCCACCAAACTTGCTGTGGAAACAAAATGTTGCAAGACAAGACGAACAGAATGTGTAGCTTTTCCTTGACATGCAGCCGAGTTCCACCTGAGCTGCTTGCCGCATAGAGAAATTACACCCCACTGAGAAGACAGCCGTGCACACACACACACACACACACACACACACACACACACACACACAACCACACACACAACACACACACACCACACACACACACACACACACACACACACACACACACACACACACACACACACACACACACACACACACACACACACACCACACACACACACACACACACACACAACACACTAACACAACTCACATACACACACACTGACGCAACTCTCTCTCACTCACACACACATACTGTGCTCCTTCCACACATGATCGTTCCTCCAGGTGTTTCAGTTACACCAAGTGCCTCTGAGTTATTCTAATTAAAGAAAAGATTGTGTGAGAGCCAACATCCACTAAATACAGACACATCAACCATAGTGCGTGTGTGTGTTTGTGTGTGTTAGCAGGGAGATGCAACGTTTTTTGCCAGATGCTGGTGTGTATAATAAAAGTTGCTGACTATTTGAACGAGGCCCCAGTCTTCAAGAATGGAAGTTTCTATGAAGACGACTGGGGCCTGTTCAAACAGCTCAGAATCGATCGTAGACAGAACACCACATCAAGGTGTTTTGATCTTCTCATAATAAGCTGTGAGGCATTGACAAGTTACACACACACATACAACACACACACAGACACACACACGCACAACCACTGATGCAGCATGCAAGTACTCACACACAAACACCACAAACACACACACACACACACACACACACACACACACACAGACACACCACACACACACAACACACACACACAGACACAGCAGACATAAACAAAGCCATGCCCAATAATAATTACACTCAATTAGGAATTCAACAACGGAGGGGAAACTGAAACAGGTTAAAGATGTGGGACATCACAGCAAGCCAGAGCAAGCAAACTGTAATATTTAAATATTTCAGGAGGCCGCTTCCAAGTGTGAGCTATTTCCAGAGCTTCCATAATTCAACTTAACATTTTTTCTCCCGGAAACCTTGAAACCTTCAGCTCTCTGATTAAGAAAAAATAGAGTTTGTGTTTATTGAACTGTGAGATATCAGAAGAGAGGGAATACTTCATGTCTAGAGACTGAGGGTATTTATTTTCCCCTCATGGGAACGATTTGGGGACCTGTTGTGACGGTGTGGTGGCCATATAAGTGTTTATAGAACTGGCTTCATGACTTCCGGGCATGTATCCCTGAAGAGGTAAGGCTGTTTTTTCTACCCAATTAGTGTGGACCCCATGTTTAATGGAAAAATCCCCAATTCACCAACCAGCTGTCACGGGTGCCACAATATAAAATATTATGAAATAGGATACTGTTGCTATAACTCACAGTTCTTGTGCCAGAAGAAATGTTAAAGGCAGAAACAGGAGACCTACATAAGTCAGGAAGAATTCAGAGTTCATCACCAAGGACACATCCTCCCTCCTCACCATTCCCTCCAGTCGTGAGAATTAAACCACACAGAGAAATCTCACGCTCATTCTCTCCATTTCCCCTATGTCTTTCTCCCTCCCTCCCCCCGTTCCCTCTCCTCTCTCCACCTCCCACCATGCCATCTTTCCACCTCTCTCGTCCCCTCTCCTCCCTCCCCCTCTCTCTCCCCATTCCCCCCCCCCCTCTCTCCTCTCTCCTCTCTGTGTGTATGTGTAGCGTGTGTGTGTGTGTGTGTGTGTGTGTGTGTGTGTGTTGTGTGTGTGTGTGTGTGTGTGTGTGTTGTGGTGTGTGTGTGTGTGTGTGTGTGTTGTGTGGTGGTGTGTGTGTGTGTGTGTGTGTGTCTGTGGTTATGGTCAGTTACCTCCCTCCAGCCTGCAGAGGAAGCTCCACAGCAGAACAACGCTAATTGCTGGGAAGAGGAGAGTAACCAGCCGGAAACATGGGGACATTGAGACACAGAAGGAGGGTGGAGGATGGGAAGAGGGTGATGAGGATAGGGGGTGGGGGGTGAAAAGGGTGTATTTTGGGGGTAGAAGGAGGCAGGAGTAACCAGCCAGGAACACTAGAGACACTGAGACACAGCAGGGGGAAAGGGAGGTGGGACGGAGAGAGAGAGGGGGAGATGAGAAGGCAGAAGGGAATAGGAGTTGGCATGGCAACCCTTTCAGCTGGTGCTGATCCCACACTGGACAAATAGTTACAACTGCATGACTTGGCGAGGGAACTCAGAACCCAGGTCATTACCATAGGGGGGTTACAGAACATACAGTATCTCGATAACAAATCAAGCATTACTACTCATAATAAAATGCAGAGATGAATCTAAGCATTTGATATCATTACATCAGGGACCAGTCACAGGATGTGTCACAGCATGTATGTTAGTTATAGTAGCTGAGTACGCAGTCTGGAACAAACATACCAGTGTCTCAGTCCTATAGAAGCACAAGCTGTGTGTGTGTGTGTGTGTGTGTGTGTGTGTGTGTTGTGTGTGTGGGTGTGTGTGTGTGTGTGTGTGTGTGTGTGTGTGTGGTGCGTGCGTGCGTGCGGTGCGTGCGTGCGGTGCGTGCGTGCGTGCGTGCGTGCGTGCGTGCGTGCGTGTGATGTGTGTGTGTGCGCTGTATGCCAGTCAGAAGCTGACAAAAGCCTAAATATTCCCAGGGAGGACATAGCTAACCCCCAGCAGCCTGCACCACCAGGTCTGACACCCGCTCCACGTCAACATCAACCACCGACCCTGTCTTCAATCAATAATCACATCACAGCCCTCCCAGCTCTGCAGCTGACACAGCTGTGGATACACACATAGTGGGTTTGTGTGTTAGGTGGGTGGGACGGTGTACACGAGAGCATGTGCATGTTTGAGAGACTTGTACATGTATGTGAATGTGTATTTATGTGTATTTGCAAGTGACTGTCTCACTACCAACAGTCTTCACGTCATTGTAGCCTCAACACAGAGGGGAAAAATAACTGGATATTCCAGACATCCATTCCCATCTCCTCCCTACAACCTCCATACTAACCTCAGTACACGTCTTGCCCTTGTAACCTATCTAACAGTGACCTATGGCTGGGTGGTGATGTGGTGCCTGCATGCCTTCTGATGCACTCTGTGCTCTGGGGCCCTCTGGAGCCCTGTGAAGCAGAGATTGGCACTTTGTGTTGTGTGTGTGTGTGTGTGTGTGTGTGTTGTGTGTTGTGTTGTGTGTGTGTGTGTGTGTTGTTGTGTTGTGTGTGTTGTGTGCGTGTGGGTGTGCGTGCGTGCGTGCGTGCGTGCGTGCGTGCGTGCGTGCGGCGTGCGTGGGCGTGCGTGCGTGCGTGCGTGCGTGCGTGCGTGCGTGCGTGTGTGTGTGTGTGTCGCTGTATGCCAGTCAGAAGCTGACAAAAGCCTAAATATTCCCAGGGAGGACATAGCTAACCCCCAGCAGCCTGCACCACCAGGTCTGACACCCGCTCCACGTCAACATCAACCACCGACCCTGTCTGTCAATCAATAATCACATCACAGCCCCTCCCAGCTCTGCAGCTGACACAGCTGTGGATACACACATAGTGGGTTGTGTGTTAGTGGGTGGGACGGTGTACACAGAGCATGTGCATGTTTAGAGACTTGTACATGTATGTGAAGTGTATTTATGTGTATTTGCAAGTGACTGTCTACTACACAACAGTCTTCACGTCATTGTAGCCTCCAACACAGAGGGGAAAATAACTGGATATTCCAGACATCCATTCCCATCTCCTCCCTACAACCTCCATACTAACCTCAGCTACACGTCTTGCCCTTGTATACCTATCTAACAGTGACCTATGGCTGGGTGGTGATGTGGTGCCTGCATGGCCTTCTGATGCACTCTGTGCTCTGGGGGCCCTCTGGAGCCCTGTGAAGCAGAGATTGGCACTGTGTGTGTGTGTGTGTGTGTTGTGTGTGTGTTGTGTGTGTGTGTGTGTGTGTGTGTGTGTGTGTGTGTGTGTGTGTGTGTGTGTGTGTGTGTGTGTGTGTGTGTGTGTGTGTGTGTGTGTGCGTTGGTGTGCTGCGTGTGGGCGTGTGTGTACCTCGCGCTCTCCCTGGTTACCCCTCTAATCCTAAACCCTCCAAATCCTTCCATCCACTATACTCTAGGCTTCCTCTCTTCCGCCATCTTTGATGATGAGGGCTCTTCCTCTCTCTCCATCTCTCTCCCTCTGCTTCATACACCCCTCTAAGAAACTCTACAACCTCTGTTAGCTCATCAATATTTGAAAGGGGTTTCTATATTTACTTTACGGAAACCACAAATGCTCTAAGGGGGAGATTTCCTGTTTCGTTAGCAGGTGTTGTTTCACCACATTGGGGCGGTAGCTAACTGCTAAATGCTAAATGCTGTAAATTCTTTGAGCATGCTAGTTCAGTGTTCAGTTCAGTCCTGCTTATTAGCGTGTTAGAATGGTGTTCAGCACTCCTACTACACTCTCAACCATGTCTATAGTGTCCAGTAATACCATCTCTCTTAAGCCACGTGTCCAYCACCCTGATTCAGAGGACAGTAATGGTCTTGCACATCAACATAGTGTGAAGTTGCTCATTTCACACCTTTTTTAAAATCTTTTACATAGGACAGGATAGAGAAAGTCAATAGACCACGTCATCTTTCTTCACCTGCTGCATCTGCTGCAACAACACCTACAGAGATGAATCACCCATGGTACAGATACAGTAGCACCAGTATTAAGACCAGAAGCTCCAGGTGCTCTGTTCCCACAGGCTGACCTAAGGGGTAATCATTAGTCCAGGATGAGGCCTCTGGGCTGGGCAACAGACCTGGACACACTGGCCTCTCCCATGACGGAGGTGGAGGTGGTGAGATACAGGAACCTATCACTTTATCACCAGCTGCTTAGCTCCCAGGTACCATAGGAACACCTGGGTCATATTCATTAGTGCACACCGTAGCAAAACGTTTTGCAACAGGAAACAAAAATGACAATTTCTTATTGGACAAGTTCAGGTGGTACCTCCCCGTTTCGGTCTGTTTTCTTCCGTTTGATGTCTAATGAATAACACCCAGAACAGTCGGGAGGGCCTGTGTGGCCATGTTATATCATTGTCACAACAGACTAGCTTGATATCATCTATTGCACGTGTAATAATCATGTGCTACATTGTTCATTGTTCATCGGAAACGTTCACTGAGCTGAAGTGAATTAGGGGAAGTCATCTGTTGGATGGCCGCATGCCAAGAACGTGGGTCCATAGGCCTAATGCTTGCCCTGTCTATTCAAAAGACCCTGATCACAATGCCATACTACTAGACTGTATTAGAAGTTAAATGCTCAATGGAAATATATGAGTTTAGTAATGATGTGCAACAACCCACTGGGCACACACTGGTTGCATCAACGTTGTTTCCACATCATCTCAATTAAATGACATTGAACCAACGTGGAATAGACGTTGAATTGACGCCTGTGCCCAGTGTGAATGGTTCTGACCTTGCGTGTCTGAGTAATGTGTGTCTCCCCAATGCATCCCTTGATGCACAGCAGGGGCGCAACTTTCACTGGGGACGGGGACATGTCCCTCCCCCCACATTCTGAAATTGCATCCCCCCCACCCCCCAGTTTTATCATTGGAATGCGATACAAAACAAGGTGTACTTTAGGACCATGTGGACGCCTCCGAGCAGTCTGGTAGGCTGTTTGGAGTGTTTATCCGACTGGATAAAAAAATATATAATTAGGTCCCCCCCACTTCTAAAACCAAAGTTGCGCCCCTGATGCACAGGAAGAATGGGAATGCCCGCAGAATCCATGGAAAGTTCACATACAGCCCCAGTCTGTCTCTCTCTCTCTTTATTTTTTTCTTTCTTACATTATTTATTTATTTCTGTCTCTCTCTCTCTCTCTCTCTCTCTCTCTCTCTCTCTCTCTCTCTCTCTCTGTCTCTCTGTCACACACACACACTCTCTCTATTCCCTATTCTCCCACATGCCATAAACATTCCGGACACAAGCTATTGTGATTCTATACCATTTCTCTCGGAAGCACTGAACCACTACATAACTTGAGAGCCGCCAACACATGACAGCTTCTCATATTCAAAGTGAATAGTGTGCAACTGTGCGCACAGAGCCACAGCAACAGCACAGCAACCATGACCTTTGGGTGTGCATGGATCATCATATAAATGATTGGCTAAATGATGAGGGCATTATTTACAGAAGCTGTGGATGGCTCAAGCCTCATGGAACATGAAATACATCACTTCCTCTCCTGAGGCACAAGATAGCTCCAGCCCTGGCTCCCCCAGACTTCAACCAGGAAATGAAACAGTGCAATGCAATTGCAGCAAACAAGGATGTCAAAAAGCACTTTGAACAGGCTAGATATCTTACATAGTGTATTGCTGTTGGAAATTCGACTCGATGGAGCCTTCGGTGAGGATGAGCAAAGTGAATATTTGTAACACAGCATGAGTCACGTAGTGCACTATGGATGTTCCCTACTACCATACGATCTCGTTAAGATGGTCTGATGCAAAATTATATAAGCGACTTTCATTCACCTCATTGCATTGTGTTGGGAACCGACCGGTGGGAAAACCAAAGAATAACCTATGCATCCGTTCACGGGGGAAGGAGCACAGAATAGATGTTTAGGCCAACAGTGGACTAGAGCTGAACACGAGAGGCGCACGGCACCTACACGCTGCATACACGTTTTCCGAATAAAATAGGCCCAATAACTGATTCATTCGATATCAGTTGAATTGATACTGGTTTGAGGCGTTTTAAAACCAGACATTGGGTATAACTGGTCGAGCTTAAATTCCCCCTATCATGCTTAGCTCGAATGCCCGGCCTTACATCACATGGTGAGATGTCCAACCAGTGCAACCGCACCCACTCTCACTCATCGCCGAGGGGAGGGGAAAATGGCACCACACCGGTGTAACACGATTGTCGAGCATAAAATACGAATGGTTTGTGCCAGGCTCGCAATGAAGCATTAATAGAGTTTTAATGTCACCATCATCTTGTTGGACTACGACGGTGTCATAAACAGCAACAGGTGACATAAACAGCAACAGTTCGATATCTTGCACACCGTTGATGTTGTGTTAAGGACAGCTACCAAGCCTTGCCAGCCATCAAGCTGCTTCGGTAAGATGGTGATGTCGGTTGTGTACGCGGCCGTGTCAAAGCAACAAAACAAAAAAATACTTCGGGAGAGGAGGAAGAGATGGAAAGATTCAGGGAGGGAGGGGGGCACGCAGTCCTGTGGTATGATTCATCCAGTGCTCCCCCACTGGTACACCCCGTCTCCCCTCCTCCGCCACCCGCGCGAGGCTACACCTGTATCTCGTTTGACCCGATTTCCCCGTCCTTATCAATGACCACCWCCATCACCATCGACWGTCACGGCGAGGAMACWTTGATTAGCMATTCACCTTGTAGGCTATGTCCACACTGGGATGAATTTCAATCATATAGGCTAGGCTACACCTGACGTTCCTTATGGGGGCTTTGGAGAAGAGCGCATAGCCTATATTGGATTTGAGCAAAGCTAAAGCATTGACAGGCCTATAAACTGTGATTCCCCCCCCCCCCTCGTGAATAGTTGAATCCCAAAACGAACCCCAGTATCCAACCTGGTGTGAATTATTCATATAGTGGCAAGCAAGGGAACACCGTGAACGTGGGCTATAACATCTGTAGGCTATACGGAAATTATAGCCCAGTATTAGGGAACAATAGGGGATGCAACGGGTTGTGGTGGTTGAATGGGTGTGAAATGTGACTACAATGGTAAACGACAGGCATATTGGTAACATACTGGAACTAATAGGTGGCGGATGGCCGCTCGTGCGTCTGCCTTCTGGAAACAGACACCTCGCTCGTGAATGGGGGTGTTGCGTTTGCGAGTGGTGCGTTCGGGGTTCCACCGACCACTGTTCAGGGAAAGGAAATGTAGCCCTTACTTTAACACGGCTTCCTCTTTCTCCTCTTCCTCCTTCTGCCGATCCATCACGGCCATGATTATTTTCCTCTCCTCTTCCGTGAGATGGCTGAGGTCCGGCAGTTCGGGAACGGTCGGCGGCGCGGTGGGTGGGCGAGGGCCGCCCTGGGGCCCCACCGAGGCGGTCGACATCTTTTCCACCAGCAGCACCCCTCCTTGGCTTGCTACTGTCGTTTCGACTGACAGAATCCCTGCTGCTTAGCGTTGCGAGCCACACCTCACGACATAGTCCACGGGTAGAGCAGCAGCTCTGGTGAATAGGGCAAGCCGCCGCTGCTCATGGTTGTTGCAGGCACCCACGGTTGTGCTTTTGTTTCTCGTCCTCCTCGGCTTTTTTTTCTACACCTCCTCACTCTCTAGTCTCTCGCTTCTCCCCCCCACCCCCCGCCTCTCCCCTCCACCACCGCCGGTTTTACGGGCAGCCCATCTCCACGCCAAGAGATGACACAAGCAAGCCGAGGGACCCTCTGGATGGACTGGCTTTGAGCTGTGATGCCCTCGCGCCACCGGACACGGGCTCGGTGATGTTGGACCGTGGTAAAGTTAGGTGGAGTCTGTGTGTTGCGTTCCCCCCTCTCTCTCTCTCAGTGCTGCCACCGCCTCGGCACTGCTAATGTTGCTGCCACTGACAGGGAAATGGAACAGTCAATGGGAATGTAGCCCCCTAGAGCTCGCATCTTCCTTATGATTGTGCACGCGCTTTTACGATTTTGAGAATGGGTCTCTCTCTCTCGCCACATGCAAGAACAACACTTTTTCCAACCTCACTTATTTCAGGAGTCACGCCACCCTGGCTGGCACCACACACACACACACACACACACACCTGCAAATATGAACCAAAAATAGTGCGCGTTCCCGTCGTTATAGCTCCAACATTAATTGACCGTTAAGGCTTCTGTAAAATATTGATCCACAGGAAAGGCTCAACTGGGTTCTGTCTGAGAGTTCAACGTCTTAGACTTTACAACGTTCATTTTGATTCCTGAAAGTTGTGTCAGAGATGCAAATGACAATCCCTCTTACCAGCTATATTTCAAACAATATTCAACATAACATATAGCTGGATGAACATACAGTGTGTATCAGTAGAATCGAATAACATATTTGATTGTCAATAAAATAGGATCAGTACAATGGACATCCTGCAATGCGTTTCTCAGTCACGATAAAGAAAAAAACATTTCAGAACCATGGACAGAGACATTTACGCACAACTCATAAGTATCATAATTGCAACCGTTTTAAATCAGCTAATGCTAGTTTTTGCTATCTATCCATTCACTTCATTGTCGAGCCCGTCTTTTTGAAATATATTAAACAAAAAATGCACGACGACCATGATACTGGCTAGTCTATACAGTAGAATTGACATAAACGTCAATGAACTGAAGTCAAAACCCCTACGCTGTTTTGCTGACTATGCAACTATTTTCTCATTACCAATGAAGCAACCTCAATTAATTTAAAACATTCTTAGTCACAACATTCCCCAAAAGTCTCCAGAAAATGCCTGAAGCATATTGAGTAGTTATTTAAGAGTTTACTGTAGCCTAAATGCGTATTAATTGTAGCTCAAGTTGTTGCTGTCGAGTATCAGTTCTAATGGTCGGCTATTCATCCGTTTGTATTGAAACCCAGACCCAAACACTGGCATCGGTTCCTTTCCAATGACGTAATGTTACGGGGCTCGAGTCGGAGTCCATCCACCAGATGGCAATGCTACCGACCGAGTCCGTTCGATTACGTCACCGAGGAAGTGACTGTACTGTATTGACGTCAACTACCAGTGGTGCAGAATTCTGTCATAATTTAGGTCGTGACTACTACCAGTCTGAACTGGATATTTTTAGCCTCTTGCTGTAACCTAAATAATGGAGATGGCTATTGGTTTCAGGTTTCATTGTCATAACATTGTTTTGTAGAAGAGCCCTCAGAAATTGAATGGAATAGTGAATTTAATTGAGAACAGGGTTGGTATTTGTTGGTGGTGGTTTGAAAAAGGAGGGAAAACCTAAACTATAGCCATGTCATATCATCTGTTATATATCTTAATCTGACAATAGCTCACAAAGAACAAACTGAAAACACACTTGCATTACATAAACACCTTGTCTACATTATGCCTGTGCTTAAATTCCTACACACACATGGGTGTTTTCATGATGCATCACCCTGACGGAATAGATTTCAATACCATGAGTCAGTAATGTCTAAGGAGACAACTGCAATGTAAACCTCATCATAACAGAATCATATGATGGAAATACTCAGTATGTAACGGCTGTCGTCTTCCTCCTCGTCTGAGGAGGAGAAGTTAGAAGGATCAGAGGACCAATGCGCAGCGTGGTAAGTGTCCATCATGTTTAATAAAAGACAATAAACTGAACACTTCCAAAATACAAAACAACAAACGTGAAAACCGAAACAGTTCTATCTGGTGCAGACACACAAAGACTGAAGACAACCACCCACCAAAACCCAACACAAAACAGGCTACCTAAATATGGTTCCCAATCAGAGACAACACAAAACACCTGCCTCTGATTAAGAACCATATCAGGCCAAACACAGAAATAGGAAAAACATAGAAATACAAAACTAGACTGCCCACCCCAACTCACGCCCTGACCATACTAAATAAAAACACAACAAAGGAAATAAAGGTCAGAACGTGACACAGTAGCCATAGACAATCCATGTCCAATTATCATACTTATTCACGGTATAAATCTCCCACAGGAATTCCTAATATGGGAATATCCCCATATCCAACAGCTGATAAAAGGATCATTATGAGGGGAATCATTATAATTGTGCTTACTACTCCATCTTGAGGCCCCGAGCGAGAATGCCTGTTATTCTCCGGAAAATGTGGATATAACTGATCGCAATAGCATTGTTACATGGTTACAAACTTTTCACATAATTGCATATTTCTGAAGGTCACAGTTGCCCTCCTGCTGACGTCTTTGCCTCGGTTGTCTCAATTCGGAGTTTGAAGTTCAACCAGTGATTTATTGACAAGTAGTTGAACTACGAAGCCCCTTCCCTTTTCAATGACATTGGTACCAATGAAAGACAAACACAATCAAATGCAATGACAAAAGGTGTACTGAAGATAAAACGGGTGGGGTGGGGGAAAGGGATTGGGGATGAGGACAAAGTGGGATAAAACATAGGAACACCATTGTGGGTGCCTGCATCAGTGATCTCCCTGTGTCGTGTTGTGGTGGCAGGTGAGGCTGCTCGCATCCTTGTTGATTTCATCCTCTTTCTTGGAAGCCACTTTAGCCTGAAAAAAAAAACAAAGGGTAGAAAATATAGAAAACCTATTTCACAGACAGCCATTAACACTGGATATTAGTGTAAAAATAGTTGATAAATGATTATATTAAGTACAAAAGAGACTAAGAGTATATGAGTTTTTACTTACAGGCTTCTTGTTCTTCCCCCTGAGAACTCTCCAGAGAGATGAGAATAATCCACACCTCTTCTTCGTCTTGGCAGCAGCAGTTGAGATGTCGTTGACATCAGTAGTAGAGGTAGACATTTTCTCAGCAGATTGCTCCAGGCTTGTAGCACTAGCATCAACTTCATGTAAAGCAACAAGGCAACTCTGGGTTGAAACCATAGAAATAGTGATAGACTACTTCTCTTGGTTGAGAAATCAGCCACATGGACCTCATGTTGGTTGGAGGCTCTCGGGGTGGAGTCACCATCCTGAGACATTAGGTTTGTAGCAGACTGGATGAGGTCTTTCTCCACTATGACAACTTTGGTAGACAGCTCATGAGACACTAGACCTGCAGCAAATTGGATTAGGTCATTCTCCACAATGGAAATGCTGGTGGACAGCACCTGCGACACTAGGCCTGCAGCAGACTGAATCAAGTCCATTCTCATGATGGCAACATTATGGAGCAGATCCTGGAGACACTAGACCTGCAGCAAATTGGATTAGGTCATTCTCCACAATGGAAATGCTGGTGGACAGCACCTGCGACACTAGGCCTGCAGCAGACTGAATCAAGTCATTCTCCATGATGGCAACATTAGTGGCCAGATCCTGAGACACTAGGCCTGCAGCAGAACTGGAGCAGGTTGTCTTCCTCGATGGAAACACTGGTGGACAGAACCTGAGACACTAGGCCAGACGCAGACGGGACCAGGTCATTCTCCACGATGGCAACATTAGTGGACAGAACCAGAGACACTAGGCCTGCAGCAGACTGGATCAGGTCATTCTCCAAGATTGCAACACTGGTGGACAGAACCAGACACATACGCCTGCAGCAGACTGGACAAGGTCATTCTCCACGATGGCAACATGGTGAACAGAACCTGAGACACTATGCCTGCAGCAGACTGGATCAGGTTGTCTTCCTTGATGGAAACACTGGTGGACATAACCTGAGGAGTCTGCAGGAGTGTCAGTGGCACCCACTCATCCAGGAAGAAGCTCTCTACAGAGGGGAAGCTTCTTCCTTTCAGAGCTGGGGGAATGTAGGGGGGTGTACCAACAGTCCAGAGCAGAGAGCTGTCGATGGCATTCGCGTAGTGGTACTTGTCGCCAAGTAACTCTGGAAGCTTTTGATGGACGTTCTGATCTCTTTGACTCTCTCTGACTCTCTTGACCGTCAAGGTCAAGGGCGTTGAGTTGGGTCACCAATGAGATCCACCCTGAAAGAAACAATATGGTAACACAGGGTAAACATAACAGATTTTTTCGTATTATAAACAAGGAATATTCTCCTTTTACTAAAGGTAAAGTACAAGTGTGTCCCAATAATATCTAATTTCTCCTGAATTCTGTACTTGTTCACTACTTCCCACAAATCTAAAACATTGGATTGGTGGAGTCATGGGCTAGTGGAAGTCTAACTATATTTATTATACCAGTAATTTTCCTTTGAAATCAGTGAAGTGAACAAATGCACACTTTGGTACAAAGGAGAGATATTGGACATAGCATAAGTTTATAACTTAAATTTTGCATGTTTACATTGCTTGGTAACTAACAGCAAATGCCCCAAGTCATCTTAACCTACATTTTATTTTATATTTCCTTTCAACTAATAAATCAACCTTCAATTAATATTGAAGTTTCAAGATGTAAATTAATTGAATTGTTCCTACCTGAATTGACTTTGTGTGTCCTTAAGGACACATGTCTGTCTCAGGGAGGAGAATGAAAAGCTTGCCATAATGCTGTCTCTCTCATTGTTTGTCAATCAAGAACTGTTGAATTCTTGACATTTCTGAACTTATCTCTTGGGTTCTGGAGTTCCATGTGATGCGTCAGCATTGTGACAATCTCGGTCGCATTGAGATGGTATTCTTCACACAGAATGGCATTATGCAGTGTTTGGAATCGTAATTGAAATGAGATTCTGTTTACCACCACTTGTGGCCATAAACAATATGCAAAGAATACCTCATCATTGATTAATTTTAAATTGATTATCCAATATTGAATGTTTAAGCATTACTGCAACATGGCGTAAAAGCGGCTCCTAGATGCGTGCCCCGTGCTTTTCCTCACCTGGACAATGTGCACAAACAGTGCATTTGGAAAGTATTCAGACCCATTCACTTTTTTCCACATTTTGTTACGTTACAGCCTTATTCTAAAATGGATTCAATTCATTTCCCCCCTGATCAATCTACAACCAATACCCCATAATAACAAAGTGAAAACATTTTTTTTTTTATATTTGCAAATTTAAAATAAATTATAAATACCTCACTTATCTTCAGACCCCTTGCTATGAGACTCAAAATTGAGCTCAGGTGCATCCTGTTTCCATTGATCATCCTTGAGATGTTTCTACAACTTGACTGGAGTCCACCTGTGGTAAAATCAATTGATTGGACATGATTTGGAAAGGCACCCACCTGTCTATATAAGGTCCCACAGTTGACAGTGCATGCTCAGAGCAAAAACCAATCCTTGAGGTCGAAGGAATTGTTCTGTAGAGCTCTGAGACAAGATTGTGTCGAGGCACCAGATCTGGGGAAGGGTACCAAAACATTTCTGCAGCATTGAAGGTCCCAAGAACACGGTGGCCTCCATCATTTTTAAACGGAAGATTTGGAACCACAAGATGCTTCCAAGAGCTGGCTGCCCGGCCAAACTGAGCAATTGGGGCAGAACGGCCTTGGTCAGGAACCCAATGGTCACTCTGAACAGAGCTCCAGAGTTCTCTGTGGAGATGGGAGAACCTTCCAGAAGGACAATCCTCTCTGCATCACTCCACCAAATTAGGCCTTTATGGTAGGGTTGCCAGACAGAAGCACCCCTCAGTAAAAGGCACATGACAGCCCGCTTGGAGTTCGCCAAAAGGCACAATAAACAACATTCTCACATGCAGTGCCTTCAGAACGTATTCCACCCCTTGACTTGTTCCACATTTTGTTGTGTTACAAAGTGGGATTAAAATGGATTGTTATTGTCATTTTTTGTCAACACTCTACACAAAATACTCTGTCAATGGTGGAAGAAAAATTATTGATTTTTATTCATGAAAAAAAAAAATATATATATATTATCTTGATTAGATAAGTATTCAAACCCCTGAGTCAAAACATGTTAGAATCACCATTGGCAGCGATTACAGCTGTAAGTCTTTCTGGGTAACTCTAAGAGCTTTGCACACCTGGATTGTACAAATTTTGCCCATTATTCTTTAAAATGTAAAGCTCTCTGTCAAGTTGGTTGTTGATCATTGCTGGACAGACATTTTCAAATCTTGCCAATAGATTTTCAAGCAGATTTAAGACAAAACTGTAACTAGGCCACTCAGGAACATTCAATGTCATCTTGGTAGCAACTCCAGTGTAATATTTGGCCTTGTGTTTTAGGTTAGTGTCCTGCTGAAAGGTGAATTTGTCTCCCAGTATCTGTTGGAAAAGTAGACTGAACCAGGTTTTCCTCTAGGATTCATAAATGATTGCTTTTACATATATCATGTGAACATTCCTCAGAATAAATAACACAGGATTTGTAAAAGTAGGGAGCTAGAAATACCACTAGATGAGGAAACAGAAAAAACAGGCAATATACCATTTGCAGAAACACTTCAATAACAATTTTCCAATTCATGTCTGATGGGTGGAGTTTTAAATATACTATCCACCTGCAGCCGAAAATCTCCCCCTGAAGAATACCCCCCCTTCGCGTTCCTCATTGCTGCGACTTGCTTGTAGAGATTTTCTGCTCTTCACTCCATTGTCAGTTTAGCCTACATTTTCACTGATCTTAGTAGCAGAAAGCATTTTTGTCTGCAGTTTTCGGTTTGGCTATTTGATTCAAGTGTAATGTGGAGGTTCTAGCTTGTATGGCGCCCTGGGCGAACCCACGACCACAACCATTTTCGCACAACACCGGCCTCAGAGAAATGACGTGCAATAGGGGATTTGGGGCCATTTCTCCTTCAAGCACTCTTTGAGTACTATAATAAAACGTTCTTATCAGTCTACTGGTTGTGCCCACATATTACATGGACAAGAGATAAGGTTTAAGACATTAGATGAGCTGCATGTAGGAAACTTTTGATAGTGCATTGTTTACCAGTTTTGCAGAGCTGTTGAATACGCTCACTTTTTTTTTACAGGAATCCTACTGCCGTAGAACTACTTCAGGGGTAGAAGCCAGTCACCTCGTCCAGTCTTCCAACATTTTATTTTTATGGGGACATGAGTGACATGCCGAGTCTCGGGTGGCTGAGGCCCTAAAGATCTTCTTGGCCTCCCTTGACCGGTGATGTAGTAGAGGATGGCTAAGACTAGCTTGCAAAGCAGCCCTGTCTGCGATTTCCTCTGGTCTTGGAGGCGGCACGCAGTCTGTAAAACAGTGCTGGTTTGTCAGGCATCGCTCAATGTTTAAATTCCCCACGAGCCCTAATTTGAGAAGGGTGCAACTGCGTTCATGGCAATTACTAATGGGGCCTTGAATGCGGGATGCAGTTGCACACGTTGCGCCATTCTCAGTGATATGCGTATCAGTAGCAGACTAACGCTCTCAAACGAAGTACTTCTCGCTCAGACGTACGTCATCAATACTGGCGGTATTTTGAAAAGGAACTAGCTAGCGGTGAAGTTGACAGCTGTATCTCATCGATCTGTGGCTGTAGGATATATTATACGTTTTTAAGAAAATAAGCAGCTAACTATTTCAAATATGGTAGGTGGACACGTTGTTTTGGCAAAGTGATAAACAGTCGATTTGCAATTGATGAATGTTCTCCTATTTGTAACGTTAATGATATAACGTTAACTTGTTTTCAGTCGGATATGCTAAATCTTTTTCATCACTGCTAACGTTTGCTAAACTAGCTAACGTTCGTTTGCTTGTTTTTTGGAGGTTTTGGTAGCTACCCAGGTGCTGTAATGTTTCTTCCAAAGAGTAACGTTACTTCCTGCTTTTATGTAAAAAAAAATACTTTGTCTGACATTTCACTAGAATTTATGAAAAAATGGCCAATTTACTAATCTAGCTAACTTAATCTGATTTGCTAGTATGACTTCAAGGTATTTTCGTAACTCCCAAAGTGAAGATGTTGGTAGAGTGCCTGACAACATTTCTTTGTATGTGCCTGGTGTATTTTTTTTCCCCAAAACATGATTCAAACGACTTTTTGAAAATGTTTCGCCAGACTCACTGGGTCCACGCTATAGAGTGCAGATCCAATGCATGGCGTGGACCAGAGCTCGGTAGTTACTCCCCACTTGTTGATAACAATATTGTGAATTTCTTGTTTTCAGAGTTCCAACGAGGTAACGTTGCAACAGGAGAAAGTAATACGGTAGCCCAATATTGAGCCTTTGTAAGCTTTACTGAAATTACAGTAAGTTATCCATTCAACATGCATGTCCTAATAATTCTGACATTTTTGTCACAGGGACAGCCACTGGACACAGAGTCAGAGGTCCAGGATACTCCAGCACCACCTGCCATTCCTTTCTACACAGAGTGCTCGGAAGCTGCACAGGCAGAACTGTTTAACGAGTGTGAAGAGCAGTTTGCCCAGCTAGAGATGGTACTGATCTGTTTACAATGACTTTGGGTGATGTGATGTTATTGTGTTAATGTTCAAATGTAATATTCTGTTTTTCAGCTTCAGAACGAGATCACTCTCGCAGAGCCAGACTCCGATGAATACCCACAAGAACAGGTCAGAGATGGCCCTATTTCACTATAGCTGAATGAAAGCATTAGTATGTGTGATGCGTGTACTTTTTACATTATCTTGCCTTACCTGCTGCATATCTGTTATTTGTCCAACAGTCTGTGAATAGATTGACAGCTGTAGCAGCTGAGCTGAAGCAGTGGCAGACAAGACAGCCAGAACGTGAGTGTCTGGTTTCTACTCTGAATATCATTCCTTTATAACTAATTGATTGTACTTATACTGTATGACTGAGACATAAGCATGATATGTACCATCAGAATGTGGTTTACTTTCTATCCATAGTGTTGTCCACAAATCCTGAGGTGTTACTCGTCGTTGGAGCAGAGGAGGTAAATTCACATGTAAATGTTGCCTTCAACAGTAGTAGTAACTGTTGGAAAATGGAAGAAAAAAATATATATATTTCGATGTAGTTACCTTTTAATATACAGTACCAGTCAAAAATTTGGACACCTACTCATTCAAGGGTTTTTCTTAATTTTTTATATTTTCTACATTGTAGAATGTGAAGAAATCAAAACTATGAAAAAGTGTTAAACAAATAGAAAATGTTTTATGAGATTCTTCAAAGTAGCCACCCTTTGCCTTGATGACAGCATTGCACACTCTTGCCATTTTCTCAACAAGCTTCATGAGGTAGTCACCTGGAATGCTTTTCCAACAGTCTTGAAGGAGTTCCCAAATATGCTGAGCACTTGTTGGCTGCTTTTCCTTCACTCTGCCGTCCAACTCATCCCAAACCATTTCAATTGGAATGAGGTTGGGTGATTGTGGAGGCCAGGTCTTCTGTTTTGCTAGCACAGACTGGAATCCCCACAGTGACTGTACGTACATACCCCAACCAGAAGCCATGGATTACAGGCAACATTCGCACTGAGCTAAAGGGTAGAGTTGCCGCTTAAAGAAGTGGGACTCTAACTTGGAAGCTTATAAGAAATCCCGCTATGCCCTCCGACAAACCATCAAACAGGCAAAGCATCAATACAGGACTAAGATCGAATTGTACTACCCCCGGCTTCGACGCCCGTCGGATGTGGCAAGGCTTGCAAACTATTACACTACAAAAGGGAAGCACAGCCAAGAGCTGCCCAGTGACATGAGCCTACCAGACGAGCTAAATAACTTCTATGCTTGCTTAGAGGCAATTAACACTGAAACATGCATGAGAGCATCAGCTGTTCCAGGCGACTGTGTGATCATTCTCCGCAGCCGATGTGAGTAAGACCTTTAAACAGGTCAACATTCACAAGGCGGATTACCAGGATGTGTACTCCGAGTATGTGCTGACCAACTGGCAAGTGTCTTCACTGACATTTTCAACTTCTCCTTGTCCGTGTCTGTAGTACCAACATGTTTTAAGTAGACCACCATAGTGCCTGTGCCCAAGGACACTAAGGTAACCTGCCTAAATGACTACCGACCCGTAGCACTCACGTCCTGGTAATCCGTCTGGCCCAGCGGCTTTGTGAATGTTGACCTGTTTTTAAAGGTTTTGTTCACATCGGCTACCGAGATCCAGTCCAGCTGGTGCTCTTGTGCATGCTTCAGTGTTGCTTGCCTCAAAGTGAGTATAAAGGCATTTAGCTCGTCTGGTAGGCTCGCGTCACTGGGCAGCTCGCGTCTGGGTTTCCCTTTTGTAGTCCGTAATAGTTTTCAAGGCCTGCCACATCCGACGGGCGTCAGATCCGGTGTAGTAGTTTTTAATCTTAATCCTGTATTGACGCTTTGCTTGTTTGATGGTTTGTCGGAGGGCATAGCGAGATTTCTTATAAGCTTCCGGATAGTCTCCCGCTCCTTGAAAGCGACAGCGCTAGCCTTTAGCTCGATGTGGATGTTGCCTGTAATCCATGGCTTCTGGTTGGGATATGTGCGTACTAGAGGTCGACCGATTTATGATTTTTCAACGCCAATACAGATTATTGGAGGACCAAAAAAAGCCGATACCCGATTAATCGGCCATTTAAAAAAAAAAAATTGACAATTACAACAATACTGAATGAACACTTATTTTAACTTAATATAATACATCAATAAAATCAATTTAGCCTCAAATAAATAATGAAACATGTTCAATTTGGTTGAAATAATGCAAAAACAAAGTGTTGGAGAAGAAAGTAAAAGTGCAATATGTGCCATGTAAGAACGCTAACGTTTAAGTTCCTTGCGCAGAACATAGAAACATATGAAAGCTGGTGGTTCCTTTTAACATGAGTCTTCAATAGTCCCAGTAAGAAGTTTTAGGTTGTAGTTATTATAGAATTATAGGACTATTTCTCTCTATACCATTTGTATTTCATTAACTTTGACTATGGATGTTCTTCTAGGCACTTTAGTATTGCCAGTGTAACAGTATAGCTTCCATCCCTCTCCTCGCTCCTACCTGGCTCGAACCAGAACCAACGACAACAGCCACCCTCGAAGCAGCGTACCCATGCAGAGCAAGGGAATGACTACTCCAAGTCTCAGAGCGAGTGACGTTTGAAACGCTATTAGCGCGCACCCCGCTAACTAGCTAGCCATTTCACATCGGTTACACCAGCCTAATCCCGGAGTTGATAGGCTTGAAGCACACGAAGAGCTTCTGGCAAAACGCAGGAAAGTGGCTGTTTGAATGAATGCTTACGAGCCTGCTGCTGCCTACCACCGCTCAGTGAGACTGCTCTATCAAATCATAGACTTAGTTATAACATAATAACACACAGAAATACGAGCCTTAGGTCATTAATATGGTCGAATCCGGAAACTCATCTCGAAAACAAGACGTTATTCTTTCAGTGAAATACGGAACCGTTCCGTATTTTATTCTAATGGGTGGCGTCCATAAGTCTAAATATTCCTGTTACATTGCACAACCTTCAATGTTATGTCATATTACGTAAAATTCTGGCAAATAGGGGCCCAAACTGTTGCATATACACTGACTCTGCGTGCAATGAACGCAGAGAAGTGACACAATTTCACCTGTTATCATTGCCTGCTGAACCTGGATTTCTTTGAGCTAATATGCAGGTTTAAAAATATATACTTCTGTGTATTGATTTTAAGAAAGGCATTGATGTTTATGGTTAGGTACACATTGGAGCAACAATACGCACCGCATCGATTATATGCAACGCAGGACACGCTAGATAAACTAGTAATATCATCAACCATGTGTAGTTAACTAGTGATTATGATTGATTGATTGTTTTTTATAAGATCAGTTTAATGCTAGCTAGCAACTTACCTTGGCTTCTACTGCATTCGCGTAACAGGCAGGCTCCTCGTGGAGTGCAATGTAATCAGGTGGTTAGAGCGTTAGACTAGTTAACTGTAAGGTTGCAAGATTGAATCCCCCGAGCTGACACGGTAAAAATCTGTCGTTCTGCCCCTGAACGAGGCAGTTAACCCACCGTTCCTAGGCCGTCATTGAAAATAATAATGTGTTCTTAACTGACTTGCCTAGTTAAATAAAGGTGTAAAAAAAAAAAACATTTAAATCGGCCAAATCGGTGTCCAAAAATACAGATTTCCGTTTGTAATGAAAACTTGAAATCAGCCCTAATTAATCAGCCATTCTGATTAATCGGTCGACCTCTAGTGCGTACGGTCACTGTGGGGACGATATCGTCAATGCACTTATTGATGAAGCGACTGAGGTGGTATACTCCTCAATGCCATTGGATGAATCCCGGAACATATTCCAGTCTGTGCTAGCAAAACAGTCCTGTAGTGTTGCATCTGTGTCATCTGACCACTTCCGTATTGAGCGAGTCACTGGTACTCCCTACTTTAGTTTTTGCTTGTAAGCAGGAATCACGAGGATATAATTATGGTCAGATTTGCCAAATGGAGGGTGGGGAGAGCTTTGTATGCATCTGCGTGTGTGGAGTAAAGGTGGTCTAGGATATATATTTTTTTCTGGTTGCACATGTGACATGCTGGTAAAAAATTTGTGAAACTGATTTAAGTTTGCCTGCATTAAAGTCCCTGGCCACTAGGAGTGCCGCTTCTGGGTGAGCATTTTCTTCTTTGCTTATCGCCTTTATAGTTGGTTGAGAGCGGTCTTAGTGCCAGCTTCGTTATGTGGTGGTAAATAGACAGCTACGAATAATATAGATGAGAACTCTCTTGGTTGATAGAGTGGTCTACAGCTTATCATAAGGTACTCTACCTCAGGCGAGCAATACCTCAAGACTTCTTTAATATTAGACTTCGCGCACCAGCTGTTATTGACAAATAGACACACCCCCACCCCTCGTCTTACCAGACGTAGCTTCTCTGTTCTGCCGGTGCATGGAAAATCCCGCCAGCTCTATATTATCTGTGTCATCGTTCAGCCACGTCTCGGTGAAACATAAGATATTACAGTTTTTAATGTCCCGTTGGTAGGATAATCTTAATCATAGGTCATCAATTGTATTAAATTTTTTTCAATGATTGCACGTTAGCAAAAAGAACGGATGGGAGTTTACTCGCTCAGCTACGGATTCTCAGAAGGCTGCCCGATCTGCGGCCCCTTTTCCTGTGTCTTTTCTTCAAGCAAATTACAGGGATCTGGGCCTGTTCCAGTGAAGCAGAATATGCTTCTCCTCGGACTCGTTAAAGGAAAAAGTTTCTTCCAGTCCGCGGTGAGTAATCGCTGTTCTGATGTCCAGAAGTTATTTTCGGTCATAAGAGACGGTAGCAGCAACATTATGTACAAAGTAAGTTTAAAAAAAATAAGTTACACAAAACGCAAAAAAACTAACAAAATAGCGCAATTGGTTGGGATAATGTAAAACCTCAGCCATGTTCTTCAAACGCATTAAGAAGGAAAGAAATTCCACAAGTTAACTTTTTAACAAGTCACACCTGTTAATTGAAATGCATTCCAGGTGACTACCTCATGAAGCTTTTTGAGAGAATGCCAAAAGTGTGCAAAGCTGTCATCAAGGCAAAGGGTGTTTACTTTGAAGAATCTCAAATATTTAAATGTATTTTGATTTGTTTAACACTTTTTTGGTTACCACATGATTCCACATGTGCTATTTCATAGTTTTGATGCCTTCACTAGTATTCTACAATGTAGGAAATAGTCAAAATAAAGAAAAACCCTTGAATGAGTCGGTGTGTCTAAACTTTTGACTGGTTCTGTACACATTTCAGATATCAGCTATTTTATAGGTATACAGAGCCTTATGCTTATGAAAAGTAACCATATTCATGTTTAACAAATGTATATATTTTTTTTACTTTTCTTTCCTACTTCCACAGTTACAGAAGCTGAATTCACAACTTGAGTTGGTCCTCTCTTGCTCACAAGCCAAGAGAGACACACTGAGAGAGACTTTAAAAAGGTTTTCTTTGAATGTGAATGTTATTCTAAATCTCCAACCCTTTGAATGTTGACATGGAGACAGTAGATTTGACAGTATACATCTGTGTTCCTGTTCCAGTGAACAGAAGTGGTTGGAGGAAAAGAAGGAAGTGTTGAGGGCAGGCACTGAACATGTGGTCAAACAGCGACTGGAAAACGAAAGGTTATCWGAACACAGGTAKYYRAKKWSYYRRYMGTRWSMTWMGMRASYSRYRAKWMWKAWTTWRWWRWWMYCWWYYRWWAAKKKAAARYWMTTTTTTWTWMWYKAKYWMRWSAMWMTKRKRCRCCSRMTRWCWKTYTMTTMMYGKGRMWTRTRTMSMMTRRRSRSRKTYWYAWWWMYRRCRMYAATAATAGAAYATGACACACAAACCAACACATTGACAARTATCCTGAGTTTAATATGGAAGTATTGCTGCTGTTGTTCAGTGTGTTGCAGGACACCAAGAAGAAGATCCAGAAGATGAAGGATTACCAGAACAGACTGATGGAGACCCTGACAGACGTACTGGCGGAACACTTCCCACTTCCTACGCAGGAGACCACCGCTGACAAGAAGAAAAAGGTGGTAGTCTTAGTGATGTATTATGTGGCTCTGATGAAGGGGTTCCTCACTGGTCACATATTGTTTTTTACTGTTGCATCTCGCTTGGTCTCAGATCTGTTTGTGCTGTGTAGCTAACTTTTTATGTTTTGTTGGGAAAGAGAGCACAAACAGATCTGGGACCAGCCTAGATGCTATAATTTTTGTTTCCGTTTTCAGAACATTCCTCAAGAGCTGAACGAGAATCTAATTTCACTCAATGAAGTCCTGGAGGTAAGTCTCTGTTCGCATGCATTGTTTGTGTTTTATTATTCAATGACCCTTTTTATGACCCTATGACCCTATGACTATATTTTACACTTACATTACACTCACATCTTTGTAATGTAGATCAATTTGATCACAGTACAACAAACGGCATAAAAACATCCCTACTCACCTCTTGCGCCAATTGAACAACAACATAAATAATAATCTTAAACCCTTGTCTTAAACCTTATCTTCCATTGTTGAAATTTGCAGCTGCTGATGAACACGACTCTGGAGACGCCTCACGATCCCTACGTATCGATAGACGAGACGTTCTGGCCCCCGTACACAGAGATGCTGCTGCGNAATATGCAGGTTTAAAAATATATACTTCTGTGTATTGATTTTAAGAAAGGCATTGATGTTTATGGTTAGGTACACATTGGAGCAACAATACGCACCGCATCGATTATATGCAACGCAGGACACGCTAGATAAACTAGTAATATCATCAACCATGTGTAGTTAACTAGTGATTATGATTGATTGATTGTTTTTTATAAGATCAGTTTAATGCTAGCTAGCAACTTACCTTGGCTTCTACTGCATTCGCGTAACAGGCAGGCTCCTCGTGGAGTGCAATGTAATCAGGTGGTTAGAGCGTTAGACTAGTTAACTGTAAGGTTGCAAGATTGAATCCCCCGAGCTGACACGGTAAAAATCTGTCGTTCTGCCCCTGAACGAGGCAGTTAACCCACCGTTCCTAGGCCGTCATTGAAAATAATAATGTGTTCTTAACTGACTTGCCTAGTTAAATAAAGGTGTAAAAAAAAAAAACATTTAAATCGGCCAAATCGGTGTCCAAAAATACAGATTTCCGTTTGTAATGAAAACTTGAAATCAGCCCTAATTAATCAGCCATTCTGATTAATCGGTCGACCTCTAGTGCGTACGGTCACTGTGGGGACGATATCGTCAATGCACTTATTGATGAAGCGACTGAGGTGGTATACTCCTCAATGCCATTGGATGAATCCCGGAACATATTCCAGTCTGTGCTAGCAAAACAGTCCTGTAGTGTTGCATCTGTGTCATCTGACCACTTCCGTATTGAGCGAGTCACTGGTACTTCCTGCTTTAGTTTTTGCTTGTAAGCAGGAATCACGAGGATATAATTATGGTCAGATTTGCCAAATGGAGGGTGGGGAGAGCTTTGTATGCATCTGCGTGTGTGGAGTAAAGGTGGTCTAGGATATATATTTTTTTCTGGTTGCACATGTGACATGCTGGTAAAAAATTTGTGAAACTGATTTAAGTTTGCCTGCATTAAAGTCCCTGGCCACTAGGAGTGCCGCTTCTGGGTGAGCATTTTCTTCTTTGCTTATCGCCTTTATAGTTGGTTGAGAGCGGTCTTAGTGCCAGCTTCGTTATGTGGTGGTAAATAGACAGCTACGAATAATATAGATGAGAACTCTCTTGGTTGATAGAGTGGTCTACAGCTTATCATAAGGTACTCTACCTCAGGCGAGCAATACCTCAAGACTTCTTTAATATTAGACTTCGCGCACCAGCTGTTATTGACAAATAGACACACCCCCACCCCTCGTCTTACCAGACGTAGCTTCTCTGTTCTGCCGGTGCATGGAAAATCCCGCCAGCTCTATATTATCTGTGTCATCGTTCAGCCACGTCTCGGTGAAACATAAGATATTACAGTTTTTAATGTCCCGTTGGTAGGATAATCTTAATCATAGGTCATCAATTGTATTAAATTTTTTTCAATGATTGCACGTTAGCAAAAAGAACGGATGGGAGTTTACTCGCTCAGCTACGGATTCTCAGAAGGCTGCCCGATCTGCGGCCCCTTTTCCTGTGTCTTTTCTTCAAGCAAATTACAGGGATCTGGGCCTGTTCCAGTGAAGCAGAATATGCTTCTCCTCGGACTCGTTAAAGGAAAAAGTTTCTTCCAGTCCGCGGTGAGTAATCGCTGTTCTGATGTCCAGAAGTTATTTTCGGTCATAAGAGACGGTAGCAGCAACATTATGTACAAAGTAAGTTTAAAAAAAATAAGTTACACAAAACGCAAAAAAACTAACAAAATAGCGCAATTGGTTGGGATAATGTAAAACCTCAGCCATGTTCTTCAAACGCATTAAGAAGGAAAGAAATTCCACAAGTTAACTTTTTAACAAGTCACACCTGTTAATTGAAATGCATTCCAGGTGACTACCTCATGAAGCTTTTTGAGAGAATGCCAAAAGTGTGCAAAGCTGTCATCAAGGCAAAGGGTGTTTACTTTGAAGAATCTCAAATATTTAAATGTATTTTGATTTGTTTAACACTTTTTTGGTTACCACATGATTCCACATGTGCTATTTCATAGTTTTGATGCCTTCACTAGTATTCTACAATGTAGGAAATAGTCAAAATAAAGAAAAACCCTTGAATGAGTCGGTGTGTCTAAACTTTTGACTGGTTCTGTACACATTTCAGATATCAGCTATTTTATAGGTATACAGAGCCTTATGCTTATGAAAAGTAACCATATTCATGTTTAACAAATGTATATATTTTTTTTACTTTTCTTTCCTACTTCCACAGTTACAGAAGCTGAATTCACAACTTGAGTTGGTCCTCTCTTGCTCACAAGCCAAGAGAGACACACTGAGAGAGACTTTAAAAAGGTTTTCTTTGAATGTGAWTGTTATTCTAAATCTCCAACCCTTTGAATGTTGACATGGAGACAGTAGATTTGACAGTATACATCTGTGTTCCTGTTCCAGTGAACAGAAGTGGTTGGAGGAAAAGAAGGAAGTGTTGAGGGCAGGCACTGAACATGTGGTCAAACAGCGACTGGAAAACGAAAGGTTATCWGAACACAGGTAKYYRAKKWSYYRRYMGTRWSMTWMGMRASYSRYRAKWMWKAWTTWRWWRWWMYCWWYYRWWAAKKKAAARYWMTTTTTTWTWMWYKAKYWMRWSAMWMTKRKRCRCCSRMTRWCWKTYTMTTMMYGKGRMWTRTRTMSMMTRRRSRSRKTYWYAWWWMYRRCRMYAATAATAGAAYATGACACACAAACCAACACATTGACAARTATCCTGAGTTTAATATGGAAGTATTGCTGCTGTTGTTCAGTGTGTTGCAGGACACCAAGAAGAAGATCCAGAAGATGAAGGATTACCAGAACAGACTGATGGAGACCCTGYCAGACGTACTGGCGGAACACTTCCCACTTCCTACGCAGGAGACCACCGCTGACAAGAAGAAAAAGGTGGTAGTCTTAGTGATGTATTATGTGGCTCTGATGGAGGGGTTCCTCACTGGTCACATATTGTTTTTTACTGTTGCATCTAGCTTGGTCTCAGATCTGTTTGTGCTGTGTAGATAACTTTTTATGTTTTGTTGGGCAAGAGAGCACAAACAGATCTGGGACCAGCCTAGATGCTATAATTTTTGTTTCCATTTTCAGAACATTCCTCAAGAGCTGAACGAGAATCTAATTTCACTCAATGAAGTCCTGGAGGTAAGTCTCTGTTCGCATGCATTGTTTGTTTTATTATTCAACCCGGTGCTCTGGTTTAATTTTGTATTTCTTTATTACTACATGCTTGAACCAGTAGCAGCTTTATAGTCTAGTTTTTTATGACCCTATGACTATATTTTACACTTACATTACACTCACATCTTTGTAATGTAGATCAATTTGATTACAGTACAACAAACTGCATAAACATCCCTACTCACCTCTTGCTCCAATTGAACAACAACATAAATAATCATCTTAAACCCTTGTCTTAAACCTTATCTTCCCTTGTTAAAATTTGCAGCTGCTGATGAACACGACTCTGGAGACGCCTCACGATCCCTACGTATCGATAGACGAGACGTTCTGGCCCCCGTACACAGAGATGCTGCTGCGRCACGGCATTGCACAGAGACACCCAGAGGACTGTTTCAAGATCCGCCTGGAAYCCTTTTATTAACAGTAACTGGTCAGACATTTTGGTTCTAGTTTTGTCAGCGTGTATAGCAGCCTGGTCCCAGATGTTTGTGCTGTCTTGCCGTCTCATTGTCATGCCATCGATCATAAGCGTTGGTTATACAGTACAAACAGATCTGGGACCAGGCTAGGTGTATGGTAATATCATGAGTATGTATTGAGATAGTGGCTTGATAGGTCACTGGTTTATAGTGTTATTTCCTGTGTTTCACAATAGGTTAATCTTTTTAAATGTTTTTTTAAATATCTGTGTATGTTGCTCTCTGGCTACTGGAACACAATTTGCATACTTTGGATATGGTGAAACCTTCAATTGTTATTATGTATATATTTCCATATATCAATGTATGCCAGATTTGTTCTTAATAAAATGAAAAATCATAACAAAAAATAGACATTCGTCATTCACTGTAGCACTTTGTTCTAATCCGAAGAACAGAAAACATCTTGATACATCAGTACATGATTCACAGCAGTCAATTTAAACTCAAGTAAATAAGAAATTGTATAATATTTTTGGAAATACCTACAGAAATTCTCAAGGACCGATAGCCTGTACCGACAACACATTAAACGTTGAAAAATGCACACACAAAAATTGTCAGGAATCCCTGATATGCGTCAGCTGATTACGTCATCTCCAGCATCCAATCCCGAGAGCCGTTTAGGTATATCCACCCGCCTCCTGCAAATTCGTGCATTCTTGTGGGCGGAGAGCAAATTTCGGTTCCGGGTGTTTTTACACTTCTCTCGAAGGCGTTCATTTGTCTGATTATGGTCTTAAATCATAAAGTTTTAAAAACTCACGAACATTCAAGGTAGAAAACAGTTTAATTGAAAGAACAAATTGAACATCAGCAAAGATGACGACCCGATCAGAGAGAGAGAAGGCCCTGAAACTCAACGAGCAGCATCAGGCCATTCTGTCCAAAATGCTGAGAGAGGACGACAACAAATACTGCGCCGATTGTGAGGCGAAAGGTAACTATARAACACAATGTGAACTTCGTTAAATGATGTGTCATTTGATGTTATATAACTGTTTCAGTTATTCGTCTAGCCAGACTCAGGCTGAGTTGTTAGCTAGCTATGCTAACTGTAAGTAGCAGCTAGTCTGCTGACACCTTCCTTCCTCTTTAGCATTTATCCGGTAGCTACTAGGCTAGTTTAGTTATGCTAGGTAGCATTTTGTCTCCCGCCACACCTTGAACCATGATCCAAACTTTAGTCATACAAGTAAATGCAAGTTTCGACACCCCTGCACCATGAAAGTCACCACTGGGAAACTATCACTAAATGTCAAAACATGTCACTCTAAAAGAATGCACAGGGAAGACCTGCCAATCTGAAGTGCTATTGTGACACCTGCACCACCGGTACAGACAGGTTTTGATAAGTGAATCTTCCATTACCTGGGCTGTGTTCATTAGACACCTAACGGAAGAGAACAGACTGAAACCGGTGCACTAATGAGTACGACCCTGTCTCTGCCTGCCAGGTCCAAGATGGGCATCATGGAACCTGGGAGTGTTTATCTGTATCCGATGTGCTGGCATCCACAGGAACCTTGGGGTTCACATATCACGTGTCAAATCTGTCAACCTGGACCAATGGACAGCAGCACAAATACAGGTAATTAGCCAATGTCCAGGATTTATAGTTTTCATAAATTAGAAATGTCATGTATTGACCTATATTTATTGACACAGACACCTCTCTTTCTTGTATATCCTACTGGCTGAATACAAAGTTGACTTTTTAACCCATACTTATCATGTCCCCCCCTGCTGTTTCACTATCCACCCTCCACCCCTCTTTCTCTCTATCTCTGTGCTCCTCTTTCTCTCTTTCCCCCACCCTCTTTCTCTCCATCTCTCCCTCTCTTCTCTAACAGAGCATAGTAGATATGGGCAACTCCAAGTCCAGGCAGCTTTATGAGGCCAACCTTCCAGACAACTACAGAAGGCCTCAGACAGACCAGTATCCTTATAACTACACACACACACAGTCTCTCTCACACACACAAACACACACACCGCAGCTTCCCATAACACATGTACCTGTCCCTTTATAATATTGCTACCTTTCTTTTCCCTTAACCCCTGACCCCAGAGCAGTGGAGTTCTTCATCAGGGACAAGTATGAGAAGAAGAAATACTACAGCAWAAATGTGACCAATGGACACAGTGTATGTATCTCACCTCTGATGCCACACTCAAACTGGTTTGCGGATAGTACTAGAATGTGTTACACTGTCTTATTTGTATGTAGACTCCAAAGTGTTGCTTGTTATGTGTTAGGTTAAAGGGATACTTTGGGGTTATGGCAATGAGGCCCTTTATGTACTTCCCTAAAGTCAGATGAACTCGTGGATAGCATTTGTATGTCTCTGGGTCCAGTATGAAGGAAGTTAGAGGTAGTTTCACTAGCTAATGCTAACTAGCATTAGCACAATGACTGGCTACCTGCTAGCATGTATTTCCACAGGTGTTTATGGTGCTGCTGGGGTACTGTTTTATTGTGTTATATGGCCCAACCATTTTGGAACATTATTCAAATGAGATTAGGCCTTTATATCTCTTCCTCCATTGATTTTCTTTTTCTAATTTCCTCTTATGATGTTCCTCTACAGCCAAAAGACAAGGAGAGCAAGCGAGAGAAGGAAACTGATAGAGGAACCAAGCTGTCATACAATGTCAAAGTACAGTGGTTTTGAATGGATACATCTATAGACTCTTTATATAAGATATCTGTCTCAACCCAACCCATATTCCCTGTTTGTCTCTTTTGAGCTTTGCAGTCAGAATGATATGTTTATTTAGTTTAGAACAGTTCCACTCATCATGACACTCCATGCTATAGCGGTCAGGTTTTAGTGGTTTAATGGGAGCAGACTTAAAGGGCAATTCCGCCGCTTTTCAAACTCATATTCATTTTCCAGCAACATACCATTGTCTACATATGTGAAAACGGCGCGTTTCTATGATCTGTGGTTAAAAGGATCAAATTGCTTCCCTGTAACATTACAGGGTAGGATTTAAAATCAAGAAAAACTGATTTATTTTTTTATTTTTTTGCCAGAGGAAGGGTATTTTCTTGCTCCCCATGTCACCAATCTCCTAGTGTTTGTTTTTTAAATGTTTTAACTTTTGATGATGTCATCGGGTAGAACTTTTTAACTTCATTTTTAAAAAATCTACAAAAAGAAGAAATGCATGGGTTTTCACATGTCGACACTGGTATTGTGCTGGAGATAATGAAAAGGAGGTTGAAAAGTGGTGGAATTGCCCTTTAACAGTCTAGTATGGCAAACTGTATGAAAAACATTACAGTTAACAGGTCTGGCATTATACCAGTACTTAATACAACTAATCATCCATTTACAAATGTTTATGGTCACCATGTCCAGCAAACTYATTTGTTGTGGTGCGTCTCACTGTGTAGTTACTTTGACGTGTTGATACATTGATGGCATGGTTAAAAATAGACCATCTTTGGGTTTAGGGTTAGAATGCTGGGCGTCGAGCTCCCCGCATGTTGATTCCTAGACAAAGCATTGAATGTGGTCAAGTAACCCAAGGCTGAGGATGCACCTAACCTTTGACCTCTAAGAGGGCTTGACTGCTGAGGGTTTGAAATATCCCTTGCATGTCTTATCTGAAGTCCACCTCCTCAGGATCTTTGCTTTCATTATGAACTAAACCTATGCTCAACCGAAGCCCTGCATATTTAGCCATTAGTCTGGAAGAAGCTTAACACATCAACTTCATTATTACTTCCAAGACTACATTATTCTTTTTTCACTATCATTATGCCTTTTCTCTTGGACTCAACCCCTGAAGAGTGAAGAGACCCGGCAAGCCCCCAAAGCCAGTCCTGTGAAGACAGCAGAACCTCCCGTCAACCTACTTGGCCTTGGTAAGACTAAACCAGTCAGTTTTCCAAAACGAAAATGAGAGTTTCTTATTGGAGAAGTTCAGATAGTCCTTCCTGGTTTCAGCCCGTTTGCTTTCGTTTTGTGCCTATTGAATATGGCCCTGCTTTGCCTTGATGCATACGACCCTGGCTGGTAGCCTAGCCGTTAAGAGCTAACTAGGTGAAATTTGTCGATGTGCCCTTGAGCAAGGCACTTAACCCTAATTGCTCCTGTATGTCGCTCTGGATAAGAGCGTCTGCTAAATGACTCAAATGTAAAATGTACTAAACCAGTCAGTTATTCAGAAATGCTGAAGTCCTGAACAATACACACATTCATCTTATGTACATTTTTTCCTCCCCTGTATAACCTGTTTTATACATCTCTGTTTTAACCCCTCTATGTTGCTCTCTCTGTCTCTCCCATCTCTCTAGATGCTCCAACACCTGCCCCTGCTAACAACGGTAGTGCTGCTAGCACAGCAAGTAACGACTTGGATATCTTTGGCCCCATGGTGTCCAACCCCCTCCCCTCATCTAACGCTGCTGCTCAGTTCTCTCAGGTAACACAATCTGATGACCTCACCACTTCCCTGGTCCCTATGGACACCCAGCRCCACAAACATAAAGACGCATACTGAACTTCTATATGTACATGCACACATATTACCTGTACATCTACATCTGAACGATGGCTCAGTTGGTAGAGCATTGTGCTTGCAATGCAGTGAGTAATTTGCTGTTTACCCATTGTCTCACACACATCCATGCAGGCCAATGCATGCTAGCGTTAGAGAAGTTTGAAGATCAAGAGACTCAACACACTGAATAGGGTTAGCGACTTTTCTTACGTCGTTCTTACAGTTTTTACTTCCTTCTTCCAGGCTAGCTCCAGTACCCCAGCCAGCACCCCAACACAACCCCCAGCAGCAACCCCATCCTCGGGCTCTGCCCAGGGAAACCTGGACCTGTTCAGTGAGACTGGTGGTGGAGGGGGCATTAAGGGGGAGGACACCGGGGCCAAGAAACKCCTCTCCAAGGACTCCATCCTGTCCCTATATGGGAACACCAGTATGCCTCAGATGCCCCAGCACCAGCAGGCCCCGCCTGGTAAGGAGAAATACAGACACAAGCCTACACATGCACAGTATGTACACTCATGCAGGGCTCTACACCAACCTTTTTTACAAGGAGCACGTGTAGCAGCACCCAAAGAAATTTAGGAGCACAATGACAAATATTTGAGGTAACAAYACGTTTTCTTTGTAATAATGGTGCAAGCATGACGGTCATGAATCTGCACTCAGTGTATTCACCATGGCACTCCAGGGCTGCGGTACAGTGAAGTAATCATTTCAACAATTATCATCAGCACTTGTGCTCCTAAATAAAAATTCCAGGTCGTACAACAAAATATTTAGGCGCATATGCGAGTAAAATGGTTGCACTGTAGAGCCTTGTCATACATAAGTGTGGGCATGTGCACACATCGTGATGTGACTTTGATTAATGTGATGAATGTTATTTATCGTTGTTACTCGATTAAATTAACCATGTAACAATGGGCTCATAAGGAATTTGGGGCACCACGGAAGAAGTTGTTTAATGAGTTACCATCTCCCGAATTAAACTCTAGAAGAAATATATAAGATATATCGATAAGTCATTTATTAATCATTACCTCATCTCAGTCTCATTCTGAACATTGCATACTTCTTGAATCCGCAAGAACCCCAGCCTTTTCTGATTATTCAGTTCTACACAAATTGATTTCATTATTTATTTACTAACTAGCTAAATAATAACACAGAATACACATTTACATGAGACAAAAGTCTCCAGTGGACTGACAAAATATGATGGCTTGTTACACAATGGAGAGGGGGTGGGGAAAGAGAGGGATAGAGAAAAGGACATTTATTGTGGATACATTCTAGGACTGTTCTCACATTAATCCTACACCTTGTACACGAACTGCTGCCCGTTTGGGTAAGAAATGCAATGTATTTACGTGTAAGTTAGATGTCTTTGTTCGTTGTCTCTCTCTGTTGAAACCAATCAATCCTTCTATGGGGAATGGCTCGATGGGTGTAAGGCTCTGATTGTCCACCAGAGGTTACAATATCCTTCTTAGTTGTCCTGGCTTGGAGTGGAGTCCTTCTTCTGAACTGATCTTCAGATGCACCAATGATTGTCTGAGWTGGGATCCTCTCCTTCCTTTCTCGGGTAGATAGTCAAAGTTCTAGATCCCTTTACATGCACAGTTGCAGACTGTCAATGTTTTGGTCTAGTGAGTTTATCTTCTTCAACTCGTTGAGTTTCAGAGTTTCCAGCCATTTGTAATGTTTAGCTCACGGTTATGTCTGCTGGTCTGAATATGTTAGTTCTTAGCGAGTCCTTTTAAGGACTCTGGTTGGACAGGGCAGTTCCATCACACTGACACGTTCGTCTGACCTCATTTGGGGCGTGGCTTAGTTAATGTGCAAAGGACATGAAAAGTATGATCTCGTTAGAACACTAAAATCACATTAATATCTTAACAAAAATCATATTGTATTAACATCATATTGGATGGAAACTTAACAGCCGAAGGGGGATTTCCTTCCTAAGGTACAGTATTTGGTTCATACAGTTTTTAAAAACATAACGAAATGGAAAGCAATATGACATTATTTTTTAGATCCCCACTGATCATTCCTATCTTAGAAATATTGTTCCAATATTCCTTTTTTGGGTGTTATAGTTTTGGCTGCAAGAATATTCTGGAGAACAACGGCATTCCTTTGGTTGGTACTGAAGAGCAGGAGAGGGTACTCTGCTGCATAAGATTTACGATTGATGTGAGGTGTCATAACCAGCCCAGCCCCCCTCTCCTGTGGTCTGAGGCCTTGGATCCTTGACCAGGAGAGTCATGACACAAGTGCATGCACACACACACCAACCAATAACACAGAGGTTGMAAATGGTCTCCAACTGGCTCTGGGCTATATAAATACATGCTGGTAAATACCAAACACTTCTAAAGTAYCAAGTCACCAACCAAGTTGTTCAGTCACTTTCCCACTCTCTCAGTATATCTATGGCAAGCAGTCATAAAGGTTAACAAAAAAAGAAACTCAAACTGTTCTCAGTATTTCTCCTGTATTTCTCCCTTCCAGCTGGTATATACATGAACCCCGCCCAGATGCAGTTTCCAGTAGGCATCCCCCAGCAGCAGGTCCCTGCTGGCTACCAGGCCTTCCCTGGCATGGGCACWGGCATGCCCCCCACCACCGTCATGGGTGCCATGATGGCTCAGAACGGAGCTGCCATGATGGGACKCAACACAGGCATGATGGTTGGCATGACGATGCCCAACGGTTTCATGGGACAAGCGCCAGCGGCCGGAATGGTTGGCATGGCTCCAAGGATGATGGGGGTACCACAGGGGGGGATGGGGGGTATGGTGCCCGCTCAGGGCATGCAGGGGATGTATGCTGTCCAGCCTGGGCAGCAGGGCCACTGGAACATGGGACAGGTATGTTAGTTCTTTTGATGTCTTGTTCTTTGGCATATTGGAGATTTTCCCCTGGGAGTAAACTTTGCATTTGAAGTACAAGATGGTTTTATAAGAATACAATATCAAGAGTCTTTGGGAGTTAACTTAGGTATGGCAATATGGTAACATTAGCTAACTATCAAATTTTCTCAGATATATATAAATGCATTGGGATCAGGGCTTGGGTTTGATTTAGTATTAGGCAATATTGTGTTTCCCTGACCCTGGCACCTTACTATTCATCTCCTACTGTCTTCCCCAGATGAACCAGCAGATGTCAGGGATGAGTCTGAATGGTGCCGGGGGGGGCATGGCCTTCGGTCAGCCTGCCTCCACCATGGGAGGCTGGGCCGCCGCACCCTCCGGTCAGACCCTCAGCAACCAGCTCTGGAAGTGACCCAGCCCCCCCCCCCGGAGGTCAAAGGTCAGGGATTGGGGGTCAGGGCAGCGGCAGAGGGGGTCGCAACCAGGGGGTCCGAAATCCAACATCCAACCCCCCAGAAACCTTACTATGAACTGATGCCCGTTCTCCAATTGATACTGACCACTCTCTAAGATCGAGCTTATCTGGCTCTGTTCGCATACTGAAGAGATGCAGCCTTCCTTCCTTGTTTCRTTCAGGTAATCACAGATCCATTGGTGATTGGACAGGTGAAAGCAAGGTGACCGTCTTATTAGTCTGACCGACCCAATCAGATCAGTGACTACTTCAAGGAAGGAAGCATTTCTGAAGTATTCAAACGGGGCACATCTCTCTCTTTCTGTCACTTTCTATCCATCGCTCTCTCTTTCCGTCTCTCTTTTGTGAGTAAATTGGGAGTCCTCATACATACACACACCATCATACGCAGCCTGGCAGTCAGTGCCTGTTACATGTTGTGAATATCATAACTCTTTTAATTTTCCTTTTTTGGAAAGAAAAAAATGACAACCACAACAACGTAAACAAATACAACAACAAAGACATCAACATATCGAAAAAGCTGCAGGACCAGTTACACAAGCTTTTATTGTATCATTATAAAAATTATTATAGAGAATTAAAAGTATTTAAACTTTGGGAGAAGACATGGCTATCATTTCTGTGAATACTGCTTGCCTATGTACAGCTCTGTATAACATTTTAAACTACCTGTGGTTCCCCTACAAAATAAAGTATGATAAACCAATGTGTCTTGTGTGTTCTAGACTTCTGAGTTCTAGATTTTGCCATTAACAACATTCAATGTCAATTCTACCAGAACACCTAAGAAGGTACAGAAGTTTGCATTTAAAACATGTCTACTCCCCATGTATTTATTTTTTCCGGGGCTAGGCTACACACATGCAAATGTCAGGGTGGTATCATTCTTTAACCATCCTATGCAGAGCTGGCAGGTTAAATACACCACTACAGTCTCACATAAGAGGGAATATAGACACGTAGAGCAAAGAGCTCCCTTTTAAGTAGGCTAAATATTTAACAGAATTCTGTTGATTGTGCAACATGGTAAAAAAAAACATTTTTTAGTGCATAAACAGTGTGAGGGTGTCGACCCTAGCCTACTCGATATTCTACAATCAATTACAAGTATTGACGACATATTAACATTTTGGTAATGGCCACACCTTCAGAACTGCCTCAACACCGTCAGCTGTGGAAGACCGTACCCGAAGTCAAGACCAGCTAATGTCAGAATCCTACATTTGTTTTGTTTTTAAATAGTATTTGAGATTATCTTTAATGAAAAGCAGGTATCTAAAATAAATGTACTATTGTTAAACAGAAATAGAGTTCCAGGTCACACTTTATTTGGTTAGTTCCAAATAAATGATTTACAGACAGGCATACTTTCAACCAACGATCTGTTGATAAGCAACTGATTGCTAAGGTTAGGGGTTACGTTTAGGGCTAGGTTAGGATAAGGGTATGGCTTAGGGTTAGTGGATAGCGGTAGTTAGTTGAAATGTTGACAGTTATTGAACATTTACAAACCATCTACTTGGGACTATCCAAATAAAGTGTTACCGAATTCCAACCTAAAACCTACGTAATGGCATTCTGCAGATATGGGACATAAAGAATCCCATCTCTATGCGACTGGGAGGGTCACAATGCCGACGGGTCAAATCGAACTCCAGAACCAGAGAGTTATGTTCAGAACTCTCAAGAAATCTTCAGTTCTTGATCGACAAACAACGAGAGAGACAGCATTATGCCGAGCTTTTCTTCATTCTCCCTGAAGACGGACATTGTTCTTTTAAGAACAATGGCGTTAGCTCAGGTAAGAACAATTCAATTATTTCAGTCTTAAAACTCAAATATTTAATTGATTTAATTCTTATGAAAAGGAAATATAATAAAACTTAGTAGAAGATGGCTGTATAGGCTTTTGTTGTTAGTTACCAAGCATGGTAACCATGCAAAATGAATATTTAAAGCTGTAAATTATTTTACGCAATGTCCCAATTATCTATCCTTTCTCCCAAAGTGCGCACTTGTTCAGTTCACTGAATTGAAGGGAAATTACTGGTATAATAAATATGGTTGAAAATCCCACTAGCCCAGGCCTCCACCAATCCAACGTTTTAAGATGTCTGGGAAGTAGTGAATGAGTGCACACTTTAAGGAAATTGGAGATATTATTGGAAGGCACACATTATTTGCCATGAGTGAAAAGGAGAATATCCCTTCCTTAAAATGCTAAAAAATCTATTTTGTTTACCCTGTGCTGTCATGGTGTTTCTTTCAGGGTGGATGTCAATGGTGACCTAACTCAACACCCTTGAAGGTCCAGAGTCAGAGAGTCGGAACATCCGTCTGAGCTTTTCCCCCCCACCACCACCACCACGCCAACTTATACATTTTTATAGTCAGTAAACTTTTTTGTGTTGCATTTGAATGTGTTTGGAATCTTAATTGAAACCAAAAAACATCTCTAATGAGAGTAATTTTCATAGTCATGTTACACATATGGATTTATCATCAAATGTCATAGAATACAACCACAGATGCAGGGGTTTAGCAGTTCAACTGCAGTACTTGTCAATTAATCACTGATTGACTTTCAACTCAGAATTGAGAACTGAGGCAAAGATGGAGGAAAACTGTGTCTTTTAGAAGCATGTAAGTCACTCTGGATAAAAGTGTCTGCTAAATCACTCAAATGTAACAATGTGGAAAGATTGAAAACAACAATTTACATTCTGTTACAATATAACTACAATCACTTGTCAGCACCATTTTTAAAATGTATTATTACATGCATTCTTTCTCGTAACCTCTAGATGGAGGAGCAAGCAAAGTTATGATGATTCACCCTCACTTATAATTATGCTTTTTTTTAGCGGTTGGGGATGTGAGGGCATGCTCATATTAGGAATTCCTGTAGGAGTTCCTACCCCATTTCATGAATAAGCATGATATTTTTATATTTCATGAGTTGTCTACAGCAGGGGGTCTCAAAGTGGGGTCTGCAGGGGGTCCATGGTCAGGCCAAATATAAATAATTCATTTTTTAAGTAAATATTAGCAACATAGCTAAACAGATTAAACTAGTTTTGGCCAAGGGATCTGTGAAATTAGTTTAGAGGGTGTAATCCAATACAATGCAATATTATTCATATACAAATTACGTTATTAACCCTGGGCTACATGGGCCTGGGAGGCTCACAGGGATATTGGTATCCACAGTACACCAGGATTATATATTTTTCTACTAAATACTTATTGTATTTTTATTAGATTTTTTTATATAAAAGCACTGTAATGTAAACTTTTTAAAACGGCATAATTTTCTCTCTGATAACAAGAGGGCCCGAGGTGCTTGAGACTTAGTTCATCCGGCCATGCCCTGCCAAAGTCATAGTAAAACTCCTTGTATGCTTTTTGAAAGTTGTGTTCTGATTACAAGGGGATCCCTGATGAATTTGCTATCAGAAAAGGGGTCCCCAGTRCCATAAAGTTTGAGAACCCCTGGTCTACGGCCCTGAGAGCCTCCAACCAACCTGGTTTCCACGTAGGTGGTGCTTCAACCAATAGAAAGAGAATTACCATTACTATTGATGCTACCAGCCTGGATCAGTCTGCAGATTTGTCTACCTCTACCACTGATGACAACATAATGTCTTCACCTGACACCAAGCAGAAGAAATATAGAACCGGATTCTTCACAGCTCTCCAGAGAGTTTTTAGAAGGAAGAACAAGAAGCCTGTCAGTAATACTCTCATACTCTGTAATACTGTTCATCATTAAACTAGGTTGATACTAATATCCCGTGCCAATAGGTATTTTCAGAGCTTTTTCTCTATTTTCTACCTTTCCTTTTTCAGGCTAAAGTGGCTTCCATGAAATTGGAAAACATCCAGGAGGATGAGAACATCACGTCTCGAGATGCTCACGACTGCCGTTTCTCTTCTTTTTCCCCCATCCCTCCTTTCACTCTAACCCCCCTCCCACCTGTTTAATCTTCAGTAAATGTCTTTTTTTGCTATTTCAGTTTGAATGTGTTTTATTTATCATTGAAACGACAGTCAATTTCAAAAGAGGGTCATACCGCGACTCTCTCCATTTATGAATCTCTAAATCTAGAACCAAACGCGGAACACAGGGGTTGCTTGACTTTTTAGTCATAGACCTACGTTGATATCACAGTTACATTCTAGCCTACAGTGATAACAATATTGTCAAGGGGAAAGTGAACCGTATAGACATACAGGTAACTGCCAAAATAAGGGAAACACCAACATAAAGTGTCTTAATAGGGTGTTGGGCCACCACGAGTCAGAACATCTTCAATGCACCTTGGCATAGATCCTTCAAGTGTCTGGAACTCTATTGTAGGGATGTGACACCATTCTTCCACGAGAAGTTCCATAATTTGGTGTTTTGTTGAGGTGGTGGAAAACACTGTCTCAGGCGCAGCTCCAGAATCTCCCATAAGTGTTCAATTGGGTTGAGATCTGACGGATTTACGTTTYCTATGTTAGGTCTAGTCTACGAGACCAGGCTGGATCTGGTGACTGAGACGGCCATGGCATATGGTTTACATCGTTTTCATGCTCATCAAACCATTCTGTMACCACTCGTGCCCTGTGGATGGGYGCATTGTCATCCTATGGGGGGCATAGCCATGGTAGCCAAAATAATGGCCTARCCAGCATTTTTWTACCAGCCAGGTRGTTCAAGGTTAACGTTGAAAATTGGACYTCTATCCATGTCCRGAGMACGGGAAATGCCTTCATAACCGGCTACTAGGGGCAACAGTGAGTGCTATTACCATCAAATAGGTGGTGGATCCCATGACTCAGGATCAGAGGGTTGTCTGTTTGATCACACTCGTGGAAACTGTTATTTTTTATTCTATAAACCAAACCTTAACCATTTGTAAAGAGTGCCTGAACTTTACTTAACCCTTAACTTCAAAATTTGACATTTGGAGCAACTTCAAAATTGTAAGTTTGGAGAACTAATTCTGTGAGAGCTTGTTGTTTTACACATGCATGACCCTAAGCATAATGGGATGTTAAATGCTTAACTAACCCAGGAACCACACCTGCGAGGAAGCACCTGCTTTCAAAATACTTTGTATCCTTCATTTACTCAAGTGTTTCCATTATTTTGGCAGTTACCTGTAGATATTGAATTGTATGGCTACCAAATATGTACAGTGGCTTGCGAAAATATTCACTTCCTTGGCATTTTTCGTATTTTGTTGCCTTACAACCTGGAATTAAAATTTATTTTTGGGGGGTTTGTATCATTTGATTTACACAACATGCCTACCACTTTGAAGATGCAAAATATTTTTTCTTGTGAAACAAACAAGAAATATGACAAAAAAACAGAACTTGAGCATGCATAACTATTCATCCCCCCAAAGTCAATACTTTGTAGAGCCACCTTTTGCAGCAATTACAGCTGCAAGTCTCTTGGGATATGTCTCTATAAGCTTGGTACATTTAGCTACTGGGATTTTTGCCCATTCTTCAAGGAAAAACTGCTCCAGCTCCTTCAAGTTGGATGGGTTCCACTAGTATACAGCAATCTTTAAGTCATACCACATATTTTCAATTGGATTGAGGTCTGGGCTTTGACTAGGCCATTCCAAGACATTTAAATGTTTTCCCTTAAACCACTCAATTGTTGCTTTAGCAGTATGCTTAGGGTCATTGTCCTGCTGGAAGGAGAACCTCTGTCCCAGTCTCAAATCTCTGGAAGACTGAAACAGGTTTCCCTCAAGAATTTCCCTGTATTTATTACCATCCATCATTCCTTCAATTCTGACCAGTTTCCCAGTCCCTGCCGATGAAAAACATCCCCACAGCATGATGCTGCCACCACCATGCCTCACTGTGGGGCTGGTGTTCTCAGAGTGATGAGAGGTGTTGGGTTTGTGCCAGACATTGCGTTTTCCTCAATGGTCAAAAAGCTCAATTTTAGTCTCATCTGACCAGACTACCTTCTTCCCTATGTTTGGGGAGTCTCCCACATGCCTTTTGGTGAACACTAAACGTGTTTGCTTATTATTTTCTTTAAGCAATGGCTTTTTTTCTGGCCACTCTTCCTTCAAGCCCAGCTCTGTGGCGTGTACGACTTAAAGTGGTCCTATGGACAGATACTCCAATCTCTGCTGTGGAGCTTTGCAGCTCCTTCAGGGTTATCTTTGGTCTTTTTGTTGCCTCTCTGATTAATGCCCTCCTTGCTTGGCCTGTGAGTTTTGGTGGGCGGCCCTCCCTTGGCAGGTTTGTTGTGGTGCCATATTCTTTCAATTTTTTTATAATGATTTAATGGTGCTCCGTGGGATGTTCAAAGTTTCTGATATTTTTTTATAACCCAACCCTGATCTGTACTTCACCACAACTTTGACCCTGACCTGTTTGGAGAGCTCCTTCGTCTTCATGGTGCCGCTTAGTGGTGGTGCCCCTTGCTTAGTGGTGTTGCAGACTCTGGGGCCTTTCAGAACAGGTGTATATATATATATATATAAACTGAGATCATGTGACAGATCATGTGACACTTAGATTGAACACAGGTGGACTTTATTTAACTAATTATGTGACTTCTGAAGGTAATTGGTTGCATCAGATCTTATTTAGGGGCTTCATGGCAAAGGCGGTGAATACATATGCACACACCACTTTTCTGTTTTTAATTTTTTAACAAGTTTTTTTTTTCATTTCACTTCACCAATTTGGACTATTTTGTGTATGTCCATTACATGAAATCCAAATAAAAATCCATTTAAATTACAGGTTGTAATGCAACAAAATAGGAAAAACGCCAAGGGGGATGAATACTTTTGCAATGCACTGTAAGACCACTCCTAGATGCTTGATAGAATCAGACCACTAGGTGGCAGTGGCACCATACTTACAGGAGTAGAGAAACTTCCACGTTATATAGGAGAGCTTTTGGGCGAGCGAGTGAGTGTATTTAACCAGAAGATGGCAGCCTTTGAAAATGTGTATCTTTTTTACTAATCTAATTCAACCCATCAGACGTCATACATTACATTTTCACATGAAACCTCTCTCAGAATGAGCAACAGCCTCAAGACACGCACGCACACACACACACACACATAGAGAATATAGGCCTACTGTATTTGAAATGTCTTTATTATTTTGGAACTTTTGTGAGTGTAATGTATACTGTATACTGTTTATTATCTATTTCACTTGCTTTGGCAATGTAAACATATGTTTACCATGCCTATAAAGCCCCTTAAATTGAAGTTGAAATTGAGAGAGAAAGAGAGAGCGAGAGTGAACGAGAGCAAGAGATAGAGAAATTAGGTTTTGTGTAGTGGTAAAGCTCCCGGTTTAAATCGGTGACATTTTGACATCATTAAGATCTGTCTGCTCAGCGGTGTGCCGTCAGAAAACTGGACAGGCAATTTCTGTTTGCTGGAAATAGCTAAGCTAACTCGTTCTGCGTCTTTGGTTTTAATACAGTGCAGGCAACTCAGCGGCAGCAGAGGAGAGAAAATATTTCCAAGGTTGGGGTATATATTTTTTACCAAYCCTATATGCMCCCCTCCTAAATCACATGCCTCGTGCGAATGATCAACTACAATTTGATTAATATGCAAATGTGAAGAAAACAGTTCCATTTGAGCCTTCAGCGCGGGCTAATTAATCAACAGTTAAAGGAAATTAATACATACATCAATTCTGTCAGGAACATGCTTAGTTCAATCGCCCGTAAAATTGAAGTTTGAAGTATRAACTGGTTCTCAAGGAACGGTATGATTAAAACTTTGCTCTTCGTCCCTATTTAGAGACTTTCACTGACAACTCCATACCTGAGTATTTTATCCGATTTTGACTTTTGGTACAGCTAACGATTTATGTAGGTTATTCTCGTGATTTATGGAGGTTAATCATGGAATAGACACATAAAACATGTGTAGATAATGTGCATTATATCTTCAGATAAAATATAAAAGGCGAAAAAGATTGCTTGTACCTGTGGCTATGACAATTTGCTAGTTTTATATAAATTGGCCTATAAAAAATGTTGAACATTGGGTTGATATCAGTTTAGATTGAAAACTTTACTAACATATATATTTCTCCTTATTAGGCTACAGTTATCATGAGCTTCAGAGATAAGTTATTCCTGCTTTTCTTGTAATAAATGTTTGCACAATGAGGAAAAATAAAGAAATAGACAGATAAATGAAGGGACCACAGAAAGGGAGGAAAAATAGATGAAGAGAGAGTTTGGTGGACAGACCCATTGTTTCAGCAGGGACTCATGCATCAAACTTCAATTTTCCGGACGATTGAATTAGTGATTTTTTTCCATCTTGAACTGAAATACACTTAAGACCAACGGATTAATTACCAAGAACTGGTCCCACTGACTGTCGTATTAGTTATCGCCTTGACAACCGCTCATAAAATAAGCAAGTGAAATCCATAAACTTAGCCTGCCTTAACACTCTCCTCTCTCCCCGACCATAAATATGCTTTATTCAGAATAGGCGTGAGTGATATAAGGAGGTGGGGAGAATTCGAGCACGTTTTTTTTTCTTCAACAAAACCGCAGGGGGTTTATTTGTCGACCACGCGCGCAGTCAAGTCAAGTAGCCCATCAATGCTCGCGCCGTTGTTTGTGTGGTTAGCCTTAGCCTATGTGTGTGTTCGTGTGGTCATATAGCCTACCCATATCCAAATATTATTAGAGAATCCTACAGTAGTCTAACTTTGTCATCGGAATAAAATTGTATGTGATTGTCCAGCAAATGAATTAAGGATTTGAGAATAGTCTGCTGCGTAATATTCAATTATTGTCAAACCGTCAGTGTAAGCTAAAAGAATCGACCCTCATCCAAATAAATTCAACAATTTTGTTGGTTGTGTTGATAGTTTCTCTCACATTATTTCAGTCAATAATTTATTTATATACGTAGCTTACGTGTTCCCATTGTAATAACAGTGTTATTGAATATTGTAACGATTTATTAATATTTGTGTTTACATTTTTTAGGGAAGTCCAGACACAGGGTAGGTGTTCAATTTTAATAAGGCTAATATAATTATAAAAAGGCAAATTGAAAAATAACGAATATAGAAATCCTTATTATTATTATTATTTGTATTATTAGCATTAGCCTTTTAGGCCTACTACCCATTTATTTTAGTAAAGATGAGAAGCTATAGGCCTACAAATTGTTTATATCACACGGTATAGGCTATAATAGAGTTGGATGATAAAACTCATGCGAACAGCTTCCAAAAAGTATTGAAAAGAAAAGCCCTCTTTAGCAGCATCAATCCCCTCCTTAAAAGGACGGAGGGTTAAACAAGGCTCTTCTAGATCAAAAAGAAAGCTTTTCTTTATGACTTTTTCTCACATCACCATGTTTTCAGCTTCATTAAACTCCGCAAAGACAAAGGAAATAAAGAGAGAAGAAGAAAAAGACATGAGAAGAAAAGCAACGAAAGACTCCTTTTAACTAGACTTTGGCATAACTGTCACACTCTAAACTCTTTATGACTCGGGCTACTTAACATGAAAAACACTCTCACACAAAATGTGCCGCATTTTGTTGTTTAGAAAAACGTTCCTGGACAAAAGTCAAACATATTATTTCAGGGCCTAAAAAGGGAAGAAAGACAAGTGGCTGGACAAAAAAAAGAGCCATTTTCATTGTAATTCATTGACTTGTTCTAAATGCCAGGCTAAAAAGGCAAAGAAAAGAGGCTAGACATTAATGGTCGCAGATGCCCTCGTGAAGAGAAGGGCCTGTGTATGCATTACGGCCTTTGTTCGCGGGGAGTTAAACAGTTTAAAAGGAGGGTTAAGTCAATCCATCAAATTGTCTGAAATTGTGAGGAAAATTCAAAAACCATATGGCCTCCAAACGTTTGAGTCCTTTTTGTYCGGTGGGACACACTTGTCTCAGCATTGCTGCCTGCGGGAGACCGGGCGGGCTCTATTGTGACTTGTCACATCGGGGAAGGCATCTCATTTGTCCCCAGTTTTCATGCTTTACGCTCAAAATTATGGCCTCGTCCCGCAGCCCCGCAGAACAAAAAAACACCCATAAAGGCTCAGGAAAACTGGCCCAAAACTTTGTGTTTTTGTGGCATCCCAGACCCTCTTTTCTCCCCCAGCACCAGATTTGCGATTCTCACATAAATTTCGTCCCGAATGGGGAAACACGTTGCCGGGTCAAGAAGCCAAGACACGCATTTAGCAGTTTGAAAGAGAGTGAGATGGCTGAGCCACAAAATGTTTCGAGTATCCTCACAAATGGGATACAATGGAACAAAAAATATTGAASTATTATAAGGGATCATGGTTGCTAAATAGGCTACTCTAAACGTCCATAATATAGGCCTGCATTGAATTAGCTTCATAAAGGATTTCAGTCCTCCCCCTTGATTCTACATATAGTCACATTTTTACTAGGATTAAATATCGAAATTAGAATCTATCAGTATAATAATGACACAAACAGCGTGTTGAGAAAAGCCATTTTATTTCCATAGTATATACATTACAGAATGTGCATTGGTTTTCAAATACTGTCCTGATTTTAGAAAGGCACTTACAGGTGTACAAAACATAACAAATCTATTCAACCATAGAGTACTCTATTGTATCCAAACAAATMAATATWRTCCTACGGTCCAGTAACTGTAGCTCCATGTCGAAATATCACCGCAGTATTTTGTATTTTTATAACCTTTGTTTGARCATTTCTCTATAAAACGCATAACTTGGTTTTTGATCCTTTGAATTTGCCTTTCGTATCATGCAATGCAGCATACGGATTATGGTTGGTGTAAATATGACTAGCTAATTATGTAAACGCTGTYTACAAACGGTCTGAACTCGAGTYGACCTATATGTATGATAAGGTATGTCTCAAAAAATAAACAAGCGATATAATTTAAAAGGAAAAATAAATAGATATGATCAACAAAACAAAACATGCATTTCAACATGCAAAACCTATCGAAAATATTTCATAAAACTGACATACTTTAAGCATATGACATGGTGTTACATAAATATGAACAAGGATCAATGTGTGAGCGCGCGCGCGTGTGGGTGTGTGAGAGAGAGAAATAACTCGAAGAGGTGTGTGTGTCTGATAGACAATTACATGTTTCAAAATAATAGCATTATCTTTAGTTCTGATTATGAAACCRATATTGCTTTCATTGACATTTGAAGACAAGAGGAAACTGTCCGACTGCTGATGAATACAAATGGATATAGCACTGCATAGGCTATTTGTTGTACTGTTCATGCTTACTGTGAATATCTGTGTGCCGATACAAAAGTCACAACAGACTAGTAAATGTTCTGAGATGATGTACGAATATCAGCAGGGAAAAGTTACAATCMTAGTAAGGATTGTTACTGCTTMTTGTCGTAATTTTTYTATTTCATTATCCCARTGCGCAATCAGTCATCCACATCAATTTCTAGGTCTTCGTCGTCCTCTGAGCATTCTTTACTTGTTGTGTGGTCTGAAAATGGCGACAGGGGGGACATCCGCAGCTTGCGAGCGAGCTCGTACTCTRGTCCGCCARTCTGCGCGGGAGAATCGGCTCGCGGGTGATGTCCGAGCGTTCCYTTGGCGCATTTCTCGAGGTCAGCGAGCTTGGCGAGTTTCTCAAGAGGTACAACACCGTCACCTATAGTTTTGGCCGACTCCACGTCGGCCTTCATCTCTTCCAGATCTCGCTTTAGTTTGGCTCTCCTGTTCTGGAACCACGTGATGACTTGGGCGTTCGTTAGACCCAATTGTTGGGCGATTTGGTCTCGGTCAGCGGGAGACAAATATTTCTGATACAGGAATCTTTTCTCTAATTCGTAGATTTGGTGGTTGGTGAAGGCAGTCCTGGACTTCCTTCGCTTCTTCGGGGTGTTTCTTTGCCCAAAGAGTGTCATTCCGTCTCTCCCTGCACAAACAAAGATAAAATGTTAAGTCAGTGATATGTTGGTGTCATTCTCATGCTGCTATGGCATTGGCTCTGCAGGGCGTTGAACTCTGCATTTAAACATTTTAAACATATTTTGAGACATTTGTCCCCAAATCAATGATATTTTTTAAAATTGGTTATATTAGCCTATATACCAAATATAAACGTAGACGTAATGTTATGCATTCATCATAAAGAGAACAATTGCACAATTCCAGCTGGTATATTCATGAATAGCCTCTTTTTCATCCTTCCAAATTACGCAAAGAAGAGATGCAATGTAACATTTRCTGGCAAACAATCTTGTTTAAAGCCTAATGTTCAATGTCTATTTTTAGATACAATATTACTTATTTATATTTTCACAGATCAAATGAAAAATAATAAATGCCCTTTAAATTGTGCATTGCACTGTTATGAAAGTAATATCGATATAATGATTATAATAGGCCATAAATACCATCATATTTACCTTCAGCTGCTTGTAGCACGCTAACTTCGAGCCCCTTGAAGGTTTTGCTAGCTAGTTCTTCCAGCGCGCAGAGTGGTGAGGTTTGTGCGAGCAGTGCCCGGTTGGACAGAGCAGAGATGCTGGAGGAACGGTGCTTCTCAGCGGATGAAATCAGGTGTGCTGTCCCACAAATGGTGTAACTTCGTTTCACGGAGGGTTTGTTGAGAATGTCTTGGATACTGAACGGTGTCAGTGGCTTATTCGAGTTTGCAGGRGGAGGAAGATGGTCCAACGGACTTCGCCTCCTATTCTCGACCGCATCACATTTGGCGACTTCTTTGGATGTCATTATTAGTGCGTTAGTCGRTACGCAAGCMAACTTTWAAWTGTTTTMYAWTMKRWAKKAKSYAAAKKAKKAAAKKKYYWWWRYAAWWAWWWRSYAKCCRWWRSYAYAAAKKYMRKKKWTWKKYMRKKCKAAWMSKKSSSKWMGSRMSKAAKRTTRTTMSKAAYAYYAAKKWKAAAAAAGCCCTCCTAATTCCAAACCGGGATATCTTCTTGAAAGTATTATTCCACAAAAATACGTACAGACAATCCGAAGGAGAACTGTGCCTCCCTGAAAATGGCGAGGTCCAAAGAAGTTGCAGCATCAACTGACTAACAAGTTAATATTGATTAGGACGTAATCAATTATGTCCCCACTGGCACTTTCGCCCTCTCCCTTTCACTCTCTGACTATGTTGCAGTCCAGTGCAGGGCTTTTGCGAGTGGGATGCTCCCAATAATTACAAGGCATGGTTTGAAGGAGGAGGAGCCGGTTGGAATTATAACGGGTTGCGCTCTTATCATCTTTGGGTCTAAATTAGTCTTGGGGTGAGATACCAGAATAGGCCTTACGGTAAATGAGCAAGAGAGAGTGTGCAGTCAATGGGGGATTAAATCGCATTGCGTATTTAAGTATAGTATTACAGTAATAAACTATGTGTGATTTTTTAGAAGATAGATACTTTGAACGTTTCCAATCTGAATATTGGATTTTTTTTCAATGATTTTGAAATTGGTAAAATTATGCTATGCAGTGGATTAAGAAGTAATTACTAGTTAGTACAGAAAGTGCTTTTTCCTCCACCAAAAGCGATGGTTTTGGATGAGCCTTTATTTTCTGAAGGCAATATGGATCTAGGCAATATATCAGGACTGATGATACGCTCCTTCAGGGCGGGGGAGTGAGGTGAGGAGGCGAGGAGAGGAGAGGAGAGTGGGAGAGGAGGAGAGGAGAGGGGAGGAGAGGGGGAGAGAGGAGCAGCATGCATCCCTCTCAGCCTAGCCAAATTCGGGTCATAACTCACGCAAAAGGGACCTTTTACATCATCAGCTAGATATTTCATCTCGAATCAAATCTCTCTCCGGGTCRTCCCGGTCCTCCCGGTCCTCGAGCTAGCGGTGGCATGATGCTTTATTTTGCTTCCGTTCTGAAAGACAGCCGACGGGTCCATCTGCATACAGGAACGAATGATACATAATATATTTTGGTGACGTAGCCTACTTCTGCATTTCATTTTTTTTATTATCAACTCTTAGTTTATTTTTCAGTCTGAATATCAAACTATTTCCGTATAATATGTGGGACGTTGTGGAATAATATGATAACTCAACATGAATGCAATAAATMAGATTAGAATACATTTAAATTACTATTAATATTATTGTAAGGTTAGTATTAGTATTCATATTGTAAGTTATATTACTTAAGGCCTATTATAATAGTTATCCATAATTTTACAACGTTATTATCAATTTGTGAATTCTGTAACTGAACAATAACAATAGCATAAGCTACCTGCGCAACTGCATAGTAAGCTAGGCTACATATACGTTATAATAAAGTCCACATTGTTCTTTACTATTTCAATCCTGACAGACTGTGGTCTGCAATGTTCCAGATATAACTGAAACGTACTGTTATGTTTCTGAAGACTGATACATCACAACGAGGAGGCGTCACTAAACACTTTGATGGCTCATTCTGCACGCTCTGATGTAACGCCAGGGGAAATAAAATATCAACATAATGATAATATGTCAGAGAGAGAGAGAGAGAGAGAGAGTTTTGATTCTGGTGCATAAGGGACGTCTCCCACTCCATCAACAACCACAGTGTATTATTATGTCAAAGACCCAGAGCAAAAACAGACTGGTGATAAATATTGTTGTTTTGAAAAACGTCGGGTTGAAGTCTATTTATTATACTGTATTCCGGGTTTGATACCACCAATATTTTACCTCACGCCTCAAATATGCTACAAATGTAATTTGCAGCTGAATGTAAAATCATTCATGTGGCCCTAAGCAAAGGATTTTAAAAAACATTGAAACGAAAAAGTTTTTAAAAAATAAGGCATTATGGAAGTGAAGAATGATGCCACGTGCAATTCTGAGTTTTAACTATATATTTTAAATATTTGGTTCAGAACGAAACATTTGGAACGAAATATTGTCTCTGAACTAAATCTATTGTGATTAACGTTTCGACTACACTGGTTATAAAATGTAGGCTACAAAGGGATTTTCTGTATTGTCGTTCTGTCAACTTCAAAAATGGTTTCTGCATGCATGGGTAAACTGCGTTCCTGTTAACTTAATCACATTTGGAAGTTCTTGCTACCCCACAGCCAAAACTCAAGACAGTTTTATTCCAGAATTTATATTTGCTTGTCGGGGGTAATATCTGATTTCAGAGTCGATGTTAGATCTTTTACATGCCCCATTTTATATGAAACGCGCCCCATTTCTCAGGATTTAGTTGGAAAACACCACCAAACATGACAGCAAAATAATTGACAAAGATTTTTTAAGTAAAAATACTCAAATCCGTAATTGTGTAGCAATCAATTGGCAGCTAATGTCCTTCCTATATGGGTTTACTTTTGTAACACCAGAGTAATACGAGTAGGCTACATACAATATAATAGTTGTCTATAACAACATTAGGCTAATAGGCAATTAAACATAGTACCAGTAGCTCCAGTAAGTAGTAATCATTATAGGAATATTGATGTACACATTCGATGTATTATTATCGAATTTGCACCATCAAAGGTTACATTCCTGCCAGACAAAATACTAGCTAAGTAGACCACAGATATGTGGACTCAGTTTTGGTCTGCAACGAATAATAAATGCATAACACTCCCAATTCACACATTTCATACTGCGTTCTCCTCCTTTATTTGACAACTTTTTGTTACATCCGATCAAGAATAACAAAGCAACAACGCACATTTTTGTCATAAGTTAATTTTAAAAAGTGTCAACAGCTGGGAACAGCCTTTCATGTAATGCTTCATTACCAAAATAAGACTTCTGTGTATGGGATTACATGGAAAACACGAATAAAACACAGAACGCTTTCGTTTATGGTAATTATATGATATGATATGATATTCTCGAAGTAGGGCCAATACTTGTGAAGAGCCAAGCCTTCATAACTCTTGTCATTTAGCCGCCTGTCACACTTGATTGTGATGGACATGTCTATTGCATGTTGCAATCCGNAATACTTGTGAAGAGCCAAGCCTTCATAACTCTTGTCATTTAGCCGCCTGTCACACTTGATTGTGATGGACATGTCTATTGCATGTTGCAATCCGCCACTATGAGCCAACGCAGATTTTGTTCAAAGGTCTGGACTGCTGCTATGATACAGCGCCTGCTTTATTACAGATAGATATTTGCGGCGGTTTTGTCGTCATACTCTGTCCACCCCCGTGCCAAGGTCGTCAACATGCATACTTCTCAGCTCTCCCTTAGCAAAGGAACTGTATCTGGCTAGCTATTACCAGACGGCGATGAGAAAGCGACATTCTCTGGCAACGCACCCGACATGTCATTCAAATGTCAACTGCTTTTATTGCAACCAGTAGTCCTGCGGTCAAGTAAAATCAAAAAATATTTTTGGGAACTGTATAAATAGCCAACACTCAAGTAGAGGCCCTTCGTTTTCTGAATAACATATGCATGGTACCCACGGGCAGTAGGGCTTAGTTTGTAAACAACATAACCTCATAAACATTATGGAGTGTACAAAATAATCAATCTTTCAACGCTATACTGATGCATGATGGACCCCCACAACTGGAGACACACAGCAATCACCATGGATTAGACACTGGTTAGACAGCTGGTCTGAACTATCCACATTGTAGCCACTTTGTGTGGCCCCAAGGATGGCCTATAGCCTCTACCCCCAATAGACATGTTATCTCAAATAACATCAGCTCGAGATAGAGGCTCTGATATGTCTCACAGTTAATAAATAAATCATATGTCATTACCAGGGGTCATTTGCACACGGGCATTGGACAATTCTTGAGAAAAGCCTTGAGCCTTCTATACAAAACTCCTYGAAGAGGTGGCTATGCCACACTGTGGAATCATAGATTATTCATTTGGGACCATACATGTGATTAAGAGTTGCACTGCATGACAAGTCAACTACATAGGCTGTATACATTTTAGCATATTATCCCAATACATTCAATGGGAACCAAACCTTGAAAGCATAGAACATATCAACATTGAAGTCAACAGTCAATACACCAAAACAGCTTGCAATACTCTCACAGTTAATGTGGTAACAGGATAAATAAGCCGAAGAGGTGCAGGAACACCCCAGTCTCTGAGTAACCACAGGGATCCTCCCACTACACCAGTATCATTACAGCCCAATCCAACACTAACAGTTGGTTCCCCCAGGTTGTTACTGACCCAGCCAACTGGCTGGAGCCCAGTKCTGGGTTCAAATACTATTTGAAATCTTTCAAATACTTTAAGCATTTGCTTTAGCCTGCCTGGAGTGCCAGGTGGTCGGGGTTGGCWCTTTTGGGACTTTCTAATTGGTTCTATCGCAGCAGGCAGGCTCAATCAAGCACAGCTAAAGTATTTGAAAGAATTTCCAATAGTATTTGAACCCAGGTCTGCTCAACCAACCCAGAGTGATGGGGGGGGGCTATAAACATGGTTGGTACAGCCCAGACACAAGCGTTTCTAATCACGGAATGCACACTTTTCCACCCCAAAAACAATGAAAACCCCTGAAACGGCACATATGTTTGGTTGGAGATTTCGGGAAAGGGGCTCACCAGCCCCGCCACCCACCCCAACGTGAGGGTGGTGGGGCCTCACGCCACACACGGAACCAGATGTTTCATCTAGTCTCCTCAGGGATTTGAACCAGCGCCCTTTCGGTTACTGGCCCAACGCCCTTAACTGCTAGGCTACCTGCCACAACTTGCGTCAGCGTCACTGGCTGGGTAGAGAGTGGCATGGGTGTATAACTGCTAGGCTACCTGCCACAACCCGGGTCAGCTGGGTAGAGAGTGGCATGGGTGCTTAAGGCCTTTTCTATGACTACTAAAGGAATACTACTGATGGAGGTTGTGACTTTTTAACCATGTCTATCTAAATCAGCGTATAGTCGCTGTTGTTTTCTATGGAGGGAGTTTTAGTGTCAATGGGTGCAAGACATAACCCTACTCCTCTTGACCTGAATCCTTCTTAGTACATTCTGCATTATTTGCTTCTGTTCAATGGTCAGTCAATGGTCAAGATATTGAAATGGCAGATTGTGGCTTTAAAGAGCAACTCCACCACTTTTCAACCTGATTTTCATTACCTCCAGCACAATACCGGTGTCAGCATTATGTGAAAACGTCGCATGTCTACGTTTTGACGGGGGAAAAAGAGAAAGTAAAAAAGTTACACGCGATGACATCATCAAAGGTTAAAACATTTAAACCAGTGATTGTCTAACACTGTGAGATTCATGGTGCCATGCAGAGCAACAAAATACCCTCCAGTGAGCAAGAAACTCGTTGCAGGTTTTGAAAATCACTGTTTTTTAAAAATACTTTTAATCCACAGAAAATCCTTTTTTAGGACCTTTCCTCTCTTTTTAACCACAGATCACAGAAACGCGCAGTTTTTCACTTGGTATGGTGCTGGAGATGATGATTATGAAAAGTGGCGGAATTGCCCTCATAAGAGCATAGGCTAACATTTTTCTATGGAAAGAGTGGTACACATTCCACCTGCATTCATACTACCATGGATTCCTCTATACCAGCAGCATACTTCACTTGAATGAGTTTTCTCCCTCATATACATCTCTCAGTTCAGTAATGCAGTAAACTATAGCGTTGAAGGGCTTGGGAGAGTTAACCGGCTGCGTCCTGTATAGTTTATATTGTTTATATTCATATTCATTGGGTTTTGATAATGRGAASTGTCAGAGGAGACCTGGGMAGAAATMATGACMGCAATCCTTAGTTTTCATTMGATTTTCATTAGATTKYTTTTATTTGATGTAATGGAATTACAATTACAGGAGAGTATAGACAGATATGGATGAAGGGGAGACGGTGGTGGAACCATCCTCTCACAATAAACAACACTGTAAACTTTGGATTCAAATGAGAGTTTTACTGAAATAGAGTGTACAGTTCTTCACAGAAGTCAATAAAGAACTCGATGGGTTGAGAGCAATGTGTTCAACGAATTTCAATCCATACAGTGCAGTCATATTTGTACAGTGTAGAAGTGAAAGTCAACTCACCTCTTGCACAGTTGTCACATTTGTTCTGCCTTAAAAGTACATCTTAAAAGGGATTGAAGTCGATGTTTGTCCCACAGATCTACACATCCTGATCCACATTTTCAAAAGTGAAAGATTTTTTTTCCTAAATTAATAAAACATAAAAAATGTATTGTATTGATCTCGTATGTCTTCAAACCCCAGAGTTAATACTTGGTGGAAACACCTTTGGCAGCAATTACAGCTGTAAATCCTGTTGAATTAGATTCTACCAACTCTGCACAACGCTCAGGGCAACAGACAGTGGATTCAGAAAGTATTCAAACCCCTTGATTTTTTCCACATTTTGTTACGTTACAGCCTTATTTTAAAATGGATTCAATAGATTTTTTCCCTCATCAATCTACAAACGATACCCAATATTGACAAAGCAAAAACTTTTTTTTGTGTGTGTGTGCAAATTTATATATAACCCCCCCCCCCCCCCGAAATATCACATTTACCGAAGTATTCAGACCCTTTACTCAGTACTTTGTTGACGCACCTTTGGCAGTGACTACAGCCTCGAGTCTTCTTGGGTCTGAATCTACAAGCTTGGCATACCTGTATTTGGGGAGTTTCTCCCATTCTCTCAAGTTCTGTCAGGTTGGATGGGGAGCGTTGCTGCACAGCTATTTTCAGGTCTCTCCAGAGATGTTCAATCAGGTTCAAGTCTGGGCTCTGGCTGGGCCACTCAAGGATATTCAGGGGCTTGTCCCGAAGCCATTCCTGTGTTGTCTTGGCTGTGTGCTTAGGGTCATTGTCCTGTTGGAAGGGGAATCTTGACCCAAGTCTGAGGTCCTGCTCGCTCTGGAGCAGGTTTTCATCCAGGATCTCTCTGTACTTTGCTCCGTTCATCTTTCCCTCGATCCTGACTAGTCTCCCAGTCCCTGCCGCTGAAAAACATCCCCACAGCATGATGCTGCCACCACCGTGCTTCACTGTAGGGATGGTGCCAGGTTTCCTCCAGACGTGATGTTGGCATTCATGTCAAAGAGTTCAATCTTGGTTTCATCAGACCAGAGAATCTTGTTTCTCATGTTCTGAGAGTCTTTAGGTGCCTTTTGGCAAACTCCAAGTGGGCTGTCATGTGCCTTTTACTGGCTTTCGTCTGGCCACTCTACCAAAAAGGCCTGATTGGTGGAATGATGCAGAGATGGTTGTCCTTCTGGAAGGTTCTCCCATTTCCATAGAGGAACTCTAGAACTTTGTCAGAGTGACCATCAGGTTCCTGGTCAACTCCCTGACCAAGGCCCTTCTCCCCCGATTGCTCAGCTCTAGGAAGAGTCTTGGTGGTTCTAAACTTCTTCCATTTAAGAATGATTGAGGCCACTGTGTTCTTGTGCACCTTCAATGCTGCAGACATGTTTTGGTACCCTTCCCCAGATCTGTGCTTTGACATAATCCTGTCTCGGAGCTCTACAGACAATTTTTTTCGACCTCATGTCTTGGTTTTTGCTCTGACATGCACTGTCAACTGTGGGACCTTAAACAGACAGGTGTGTGCCTTTCCAAATCATGTCCAATCAATTGAATCAAGTTGTAGAAACATCTCAAGGATGATCAATGGAAACAGGATGCACCTGAGCTCAATTTTGAGTCTCAAAGCAAAGGGTCTGAATACTTATGTAAATAAGGTATTTATTTTATTTGTATTTTATAAATGTGCAAACATTTATAAAAACCTGTTTTCACTTTATCATTATGGGGTATTGTGTGTAGATTGATGAGGTAAAAAAAATATTTTAATCCATTTTAGAATAAGGCTGTAAAGTAACCAAATGTGGATAAAGTCAAGGGGTCTGAATACTTTCCGAATGCACTGTATATCCATTGTTTTTGTCAAAATTGCTCAAGCTCAGTAAATTTGGTTGGGAATCATAGATGGACAGCAATATTCAAACATTCTCTGAGTTTCAAGCAAAGGACTGCGACTGGATCCCTTAATTATCTCTTGGGAAGTCATTCTGGTGTGTCCTTGGCATTAAAATGTGTGTAATTATCCCGCTGAAAAATACACCTCTATCCCAGGGTTATGTGTTCAGAAGACCGAGGCAGGTTTTCCTCTACAGCTTTTTACCTGAGTTTGTCAGGATCAAAATAAATATGAAAGGAGCAAAGCCCAGGTGAAAGGTCAGAGGAAATCATGCCTCATTCTTCTGAATACATAACCCCGGGATAGAGTTGTATTTTTCAGCGGGACAAGTACACAAAATTGAGTTGCCAAAGATACCAGAATGGCGTTCCAAGAGGTGTTGAGTGTTCCTGAATGGTCCAGTCTCAGTCCTGACAATAAAACTGCTTGAATATCAAGGTTTGAGTATTGCTGTCCATAAACGATTCCCCCCAAAAATGTACTGAGCTTGAGCAATTTAGAAAAAAACGATGGATATGTGTTGCTCTAAGAGTTGTGCAGAGTTGGAAGAATCATATTCAAAATGAATTACAGCTGTGATTGCTGCCAAAGGTGCTTCCACCAAGTATTAACTCTGGGGTTGTGAAGACATACGAGATCAATACTCCTTCTTTTATGTGTTTTATTCATTTAGAAAATGTTCTAAAGCCTACTTTATCTTTCACTTTGAAAATGTGGAACTGGTGGTGTAGATCTGAAGGGAAAACATCTAATTGAATCCCTTTTTAGCTGTTATTTTAAGGTAGCAAAATGTGAAAGGGGTGTGTAGTTGTGAAAGGGGTGTGTAGTTGTGAAAGGGGTGTGTAGTTGTGATAGGGGTGTGTAGTTGTGAAAGGGGTGTGTAGACTTTCAGTTGGGTCTGTATGAATTTATATATCAGTGAAATCCAGTGTAAATTTCCTTCCAGAAGTTAACTTGAGAACCATAGGTTATGAGAGTCATCTCGATAGCCAGAACCAAGTCTTGAACTGGCAAGCTTCTTTGTATCATCTGTCACAAGTGACCATGTAGAGAGCAACATGTTCAATGTATCCCAACCCACACCAATCATTTCATTTAGTTAAATCGTAGAAAACCCAAAGGTCCCCAATAATTATCTGACGGGTGTTAGATCTGTGAATGAGCTGCCCAGACGGGCTAGAACAACATGGCGGCCTGGGAGCTGGACCACCACAGGTCAGCTGTTCCTGAGAGGGAAGATGGGATGACGCTCTCTCTCTCTCTCTCTCTCCCTCCTCTCTCCTTCTCTCTCCCCTCGCTCTCTCTCTCTCTCTCTCCTCTCTCTCTCTCCTCTCTCTCTCTCTCTGCTCTCTGGGTTTTTTTCCTTCTTCCTCCTCTCTCTCTCTCTCTCCTCTCTCTCTCTCTCTCTCTCTCTCTCTCTCTCTCTCTCTCTCTCTCTCTCTCTCTCTCTCTCTTCTCTCTCTGCTCTCTCTCTCTCTCTCTCCTCTCTCTCTCTCTCTCTCTCTCTCTCTCTCTCTCTGCTCTCTCTCTCTATCTGTCTCTGTCTCTGTCTCTGTCTCTCTCTCTCTCTGTGTTCTCGTCTCGTCTCTGTCTCCCTCTCTGTCTCTGTCTCTCTACCCCTCCCCTCTCTCCTGCCCACAACAGTCTTTCAATTAGGCTAGCAATGCCCTCTTACAAGACGAGCGTCTGGCGAGGTTGGCCCGCAGCCAGATGCCAAGGAGGATTGGGCTGTTCATTAGAATAGGGAGTTTATTGAATTGCCATTAGGGTGGAGCTGCCTAGTCATGACGGAGAGAGCTCTTTGTGTGGAGAGGGCTGCTAGATTGGAGACTATAGTGCTGCAGGTTAGTTCTTTCTGTTGAGGGATGGGGGTGAGGGGATGTTAGGGTCATCTGGTTTGGAATGAATATGTTTTTTTTTATTCAAAGGGTTAGCTAGGTGGTATTGTGATTGAGATGTAATAAGAAATGTCCAAATCAGTTGTTCCATCATTTATTGTTTAGCCTTAAAATAATCCACTTCCCTACTTTCTTTTATGTGAATTATTATTTCCCCCGATAATAAAGTGAGGTACAAACACAACCCCCTGTTTCCACGTGGTCATAACCAGTGCAGTCAGTGTTTCCTCTTTGCAGCCAGTCAGTCAGTGTTTTCCTCTTTGCCAAGCCCAGTCAGTCAGTGTTTTCCGTTTGCCAAGCCCAGTCAGTCAGTGTTTTCCTGTTTGTCACAGCCCAGTGCAGTCAGTGTTTTCCTGTTGCCAAGCCCAGTCAGTCAGTGTTTTCCTCTTTGCCAAGCCCAGTCAGTCAGTTTTTCCTCTTTGCCAAGCCCCAGCAGTCAGTGTTTTCCTGTTTGCCAAGCCCAATGTCAGTGAGTGTTTTCCTCTTTGCCAAGCCCAGTCAGTCAGTGTTTCTTTTCCAACCAGTCAGTCAGTGTTTTCCTCTTTGCCAAGCCCAGTCAGTCAGTGTTTTCCTCTTTGGCCAAGCCCCAGTCCAGTCAGTGTTTTCCTCTTTGCCAAGCCCAAGTCAGTCCAGTGATTTCCTGTTTGCCAAAAGCCCAGTCAGTCAGTGTTTTCCTGTTTGCCCAAGCCCAGTCAGTCAGTGTTTTCCTGTTTGCCAAGGCCCAGTCAGTCCGTGTTTTCCTGTTTGCCAAGCCCGCAGTCAGTGTTTTCCTCTTTGCCAAGCCCAGTCAGTCAGTCAGTCCTACATGACAGTGAAAGAGATATGAACCCTGTTGGGCTGAGGCCATTCTGAGCCATCAGCAGATATCGTCCGCTCTCAGTGGTGTAGTAGCATATAGCACCTGGCTTCCCTACGCCGAGAATATGGTTGCTGCCACCGCCCATAAACTAACATACACACAACCATATGCCCCCTTTGTTATTGTAATAGTATCCAATGAGCTCTGGAGAGGACAACATTCACTTTTCCTCTTTTCATTTGGCGACACAGGGGCCGTCAAAGCAAACCCCATGTGGTGAGGCCGGGTCAAGTGGGAACACTGCAGACTGAGACAGAACACACACCACACACACACACACACATACACACATACACACACACCACACACACACACACACGTGGCACGTACATGCACAGAACATCCCATTTCCCTTCCATCCCTCCTCTCCCCCCTCCCTCCCATCCCCTTCCCGTCCATTCCCGTCTTTCCTCCTCCTACTTTAACACCCTGTGGGCTGAACTGAGGAAATGTGAATTAGCTCCGTCAATGCGGGGGTTAACATTGTGCAAAGATGCCGGTGACCTCTCGTTGGTGACCTCTGGTTGTATTCTCGGTTTGATGTCTTTCTTAAGGCCAAACGCTTATGAATAAAAATGTGGAAGGGGGGGAGTGGGTTGACAAAGAGATTTGTCTGACTAATGCACAAGCCCAGCCCCTGAGGGGAAGATGGGTGCTTGTTTAAGCCCCGACACCATTGAATCAACCCCCCCCCCCATAATATTATCAATCATGAAGAGACTCACGGAGTCTGTTAATGTTATTATGCCATAATTGTTTGACAATAGTCTTCATTTGTCTCTAATGAAAAGTGCCTGTTTTTATCATAGCAATGCAACGATGTCATTGATATTAATATGACACTACATATGTTATGGCTTTTACGTTGTAGGTGTAGATGTACAAGGAAAATGTATGTTTATTGTATGTTGAGCGTGTAGAAATAAAAGCTTGTGTTTTAACACGATGAGTACAAATAACTGGAAGCTGTTTTCTCCTGTTCAGCATTTTTTTGTTGTGTAGTTGTAATATTTTACAAGTTTAGAATGACACAGGTTTGAGGCGATCTGACTGAGCTCTCCATAAAGCAGCTTTGGAAATAAAATAAAATAAATAAAACCTGCGGCGCTAAGGGGTGAGACAGGTCTTAACCTTTAACCCMAATATAATTGAAAAACATGTCGACGTTTCTCCCCACAATAGGTCACCTTCGGGAAGAAAATTCAGAGTTTTTGTTGAGCAACTGAAATTCAGGCATTTTATGGTTACAGTTAAAGCTAATGTTTTCTATTTGAATTAGAGAAGAACTCAAATTGAAATGTTTTTGCTAATTTAACCAATCAGCTGCGTTGATGARGCATCTGGATTACGTTGTAATAATGAAAATTGTCAAGTTTGGTTGACTGAACTTGTAAACAAATGGAAACAGGTCAAAAACAGCATGGAGATTTTTTTTGCAGCGCACTGTACAACCCAGACAACACAAACAAACCCTCTCTCTCATCCTCATTTCCTAGTGTGTGTAAACAAACTCAGACTCCACACTCCCACACACAGATGACATGCTCCGCGGGGCCTGTGTTGTGTTTAGGACTTTATTAAAAGCTTCGTGTTTCATACCATGCTCTTACAGTGAGGAGCCACATCCCCAATATATCACGTCGTTATTGTAGGTAATTAACTTTAGCACATGGTGTTAGAAGGCGCCTCGTGTGCTAAGCAAAATGGCCTGGTTTAATTGCGGAGGAAATACAGTAATATTCAAGTAGGGCTCATCTCATTTAGAAAGGCATGCAGGGATGAATAATTCAGGGTTTAGCATAGCTAATCTAGAACAACAGTACTGCAGTTTATTATGACGATCCCTTGTATAGCAACCACTGTCTTATGGTTTTACAGTAATGCAGTACTAATTGCATTTGCATCATCTGAACCACAATTCTACATAGACTAAAGCTCATTTCACGTAACGACTTGATGCGTAGGACATTACAACGGTTGATCGTATCCAAGATGCAGAGAATACAAGTCAAGTCCAGAAAAATTCACCCGCGCTAATTACTCTGATAGTCTGAGATTTACACTGTGATATCGACTTCTGCGCCAGTGCGCACTTTTAGAGAATAGAAATATCCCTCCATCATCATAATCACTACCGTTCTCATTTCTCCCTCCTCATTCATCTCTGCTCCCATTCCCCCCATCTCTCTCCCTCGTTGTCCCCCTCTCTTTTCTCTCCTCTCTCTTCTCTCCCTCCTTCCCTATTCCTGTAATGTGCAATCGCTCACACGGCGAGCAGCAGCAATAACCTCTCTCTTCCGAGAAAGAAGAGAGAGAGAGAGAGATTTTGAAGGGAAAGGCCATAAGGAGGAGGTGGTCATTCATCCACATCTGTGTCTGCTGCATGGCGTTAAGCTGCCCCGCAGCAGCAGCAGCAGTCTCAAACTTAATGCCCTGCCCTCGCCTCGTCACCATCACCGCTACAGAGCGGCTCTATGGGACTCAGCCGACAGGGATGCCCTATATTTCTGTCCTGCCGTTCCTCCTGCTCTCCTCTCATCTCCTCTCCTCTCTCTCTCTCTCTCTCTTCTCTCTCTCTCTCTCTCCTCTCTCGCTCTCTCTCTCTCTCATCTCTCTCTACTGTCGTGGATTATTCCTCCCTCATCTTTCTTCATTTCCCTCTCTCTCTGGCATTATTTGTCTCTCTCTGTCTCTCGCTCTGCCGATGGCTTTAGTCATCTCTCTTGCTCTCTCTCACCATTTCCCTAACTATCCGCTCTCTCGGACTTTATCCACCCTCTCCCTCTCTCTCTCTCTGTAAGAGGGGCCTTAGACGAGAAATCACTCGCGTTCAGCCGAGGAGGACACACTCCACTTAGATAAATATCCCCGGCGCTCGCCGTAGAGCCGCTTCAGATTTATTATACGCCTGCCGAGCGGGCAGAACATTGACTTGTTTCATGGGGGCAGGCTAGTGACGCATCGCCCTAAGAGAAGAGAAAGAGAGGAGAGAGAGGGATGGGGAGTGAAAGGGATAAAGATTGATAAAGAGAGGAGGAGAGAGGAGGGGGAGTTTGGGAAGGAGCAATGGAGGGAGAGAGGGAAATGAGAGAGAAATGACTGAGGGAGAGACAGAAAGAGGGAGAATCGAGACACACAGAGAGAGAGAGGGAAAAACAAGAGCGAGAGAGAAACGAGAGAAATAGAGACAGTGAAAAACGAGGGAGTGAGACAAAAGGAGAGAGAGAGAGAGAGGGATGTCCCCTCCCTTGTGCCGGAGGATAAAGCCATCAGAATGGGAAACAGTGATGAGTGAAACGGTACAGCTGACGTTTATATAAGAGGATATTGATGGGACGAGACAAGATGGCCGCAAACACACATACARACAGACACACACATACACCCTCGTCCCCTCCTCTCCCCCCTCTCCCTTTGGACAAAGACATGTCATTGGTCAGTATTTCTTCCTCAGGAGAAAAGGGGGGCACAACCTCAGGTGACTTAAAAAAAAATTGGGGGGAAAATCACAAGCTTCCGAAGCCTTTGTAAACCTCAAATACACTACACATTTTACATTTCCTGCATTGCAGGAAAGTTGTCCTGCAACAGGGGGATCAAATGAAGATCCTACATCTGTAAGACTACTGCCACGAATGCATCGTCTTCTCTCTCTCTTTCTCTGTCTGCAGGTCTTCTTCACAGACAACTACAGCCGCCACATACAAGGTTCAATAAAGCTTGCTGCATTTCTCTCCCCCATCTATCTTCTTCTCTCTCTCTTTCTCTATCTCTCCCCCATCTATCTCCTTCTCTCTCTCTTTCTCTATCTCTCCCCCATCTATCCATTCTCTCCTTCTTTCCGTATCTCTCTCCCCATCTATCCTTTCTCTCTCCTTTTCTCTCCCTCCTCTTAAGTACGTATCTCTCCCTATCACCCATCTATCCTCTCTGTTCGTCTGCCTCCTCTTCTCTAGTCTCTCCCCAATCTATTCCTGTCTAT
>NW_019943228.1:63155-86784 GCF_002910315.2 Salvelinus sp. IW2-2015 | reverse complement strand
CCTCCGATGTTCTGATCTCCGTTCTCGTCTCTTTCTCTATCATCTCCCCCATCTAGCGGTGTCCTGTCGTCTCTATCTCTCCCCCGTCCTCTCCTTCCTGCTTTTCTCTTCTCTCTGGATTTCTCTCCCCATCGTATCTCTATTCTCTCTCTCTTTCTCTATCTTCTCCCCCATCTTACTCCTCTTCTCTCTCTTCGTTTCTCTATCTCTCCCCTTATCTTCCTTCTCTCTCTCTTTCTCGTATCTCTTCCCCATCTATCTCCTTCTCTCTCTCTTTCTCTATTCTCTCCCCGCCTATCTCCTCTCTCTCTCGCTTTTCTCTATCTTTCCCCCATCTATCTCCTTCTCTCTCTTTCCTTAATCTTTCTCCGCCTCATCTATCTCCTGTTCTTCTCTCGTTATCGTCTTCCCCCGTTGCCTGATTCGTCCTTCTTCTGTGTCTTCTCGATGTTTCTCGCTATTCTGCCTCCACTCCCATGCCTCATGGCCTACCTTTGCTCTCCTCTTTCTTCTAGTTGCTTCTCCCCCGTCACTGTCGGTCCTGTCGTCTCTCTCTTTCTCTGTACATCTCTCCCCGTCTATTTCGTCCTTTCCTCTCTGCTTCTTCTGCTATCTCCATTCCCCATCTATCTTCCGGTTCTTCTCGCTAGCTTTCTCATATTCTCGTCTCCCCGTCTATCTCCCTTCTCCTCTCTTCTTCGTATCTTCGTCCCCCCGTCATCTATCTCGCTGTCTGTGTCTCTTCGTGAGCTCTCTGATGTTCTCTCGCCACCGTCTAATCTGTCCCCTATTCTCCCTTCACTCTGTCCTTCATTTAGGTTTCTCGAGATCTACTCCACCCATCTATTTGCTGCTCTTCATCTCTCTCTTTCTCTTATCCTCCCCGTCTCTCTCCACTTCTCTCTCTCTTTCTCTATCTCATCCCCCCATCTATTCTCCTTCTGCTCTCTTTACGTTTCTCTATTCTCCCCCCTGTCTTGATCCATACCTTCTCATTCTCGTGCTTCCTTTTACTCGTTTGAACTCCTTCCCCCATCTACAATCTACCCTTCTCTACTTCGTCTTTCTCTATCTCTCCCCCGTCTATCTCCTTTTCTCTTTCTCTCCTTTATCTCCTATCTCTCCCCCATCTATTCTAACCCTTCATCTCTCTATCCTTTACTTCCTAAGAGGGATCTCTCTCTCCTCCATTCCTTCTAACTTCTCCATCGCTATACTCTGTTCCTTCTTCCGATCTAATGTATCTCTATACATGCTCCCCTCTCCGCTACTTACTAATACTCCACTTTTCTTACTCTTCTGCGTATTCTCTTATACTCTATCCCTCCACTCTTCACTTCTCCATTCTCTCTCATCCAAGTATCGTGCTTTTCGTGCTACATCCTCCTTCCTCATCTTCATTTCCATATGTGCCCTTCTTCTCTACTCTCTTTCTTCTATCTCTATCCCCAGTCTATTCTTCCATTCTACTCGTCTGGCGTTTCTCGTATTAGTCTAAGTACTCTCGTCATTGCGCCCACAGCTTCTATCGGCCATAGTGATGGCCTTCTATTGCTCTTCTCGTTTTCCATCTCCATCATATCTCCCCCTCGTCCTCCCACCTCCTCCCCCTTCCCTACTCTATCTCAGAGTTCTCCTATCTCTCCCATCACGTTTACATACTCCTGTCTCCTCTCTTTCTCTATCATCATCCCCATTTGTAATTCTCGTTTCTTTTCTATCTCTTCTCGCGTTGTTAGAAATAATAAATATTTGTCTAGTGTGTTCACTTCATGTTTTTTTCTGTTTCTTCTTATATCAGAGGAGGTTGAGGCAGTGAGGAGACCTATCATCTCTCCTTCCTTTATTCTTCACGTTGCACATACCCAGCACACGTTACTCCTCTATCCCTCTCTGAGGGCACCCTGGGTTTATGGAGTCGCATAATGGATGAGGGTTACTCCGGGCGGACCGAGCAAGGTTGTTGTGTCGCTAGAAGTCCGGTCAGCGATAGGGCGCAGTGCAGGATTTATCTGGCTTTGTTCTACGGCAACCTGGGGCATAGAAACATCCCTTGCTTTCAGGCCCCTTGCACGAAGGAAGGGTGTTTGGACTCTTAAGAGTAGTCAAGAGGTGACATATCGAACTGAAACCGAATGACACTTGTCACCTAGGAGTTGTTGTGATGTAGGTTGTAATGGGATGCTCGTGTCGGTGTCGTGTGTGTGTGTTGTGTTCTGTGATGTTGTAGTCATGTGGTTGTACAATTTATGTTTTTGTGTGCTGCCTCAGCCATGCGTCTGGCGGACTGTGTGTATTTGTCGTCGCTCTCGAGGTTGTCGTGGTGTTGTGTTCAGGTGGGTAAATGTAGTGTAGTCGTGGTGTTGGTGTGTGTCTGGTGTGGGATGCCTGTGTGGTTGGTGATGATAGAGGGAGAGGAAGGGAGGGAGACAGAGAAGACAGCGATGAGCGTGTAAGAGAAGAGAAGAAACAACGGGTGGACCTAAGTAGACGCGAGTTCTACAGACAGGCAGGAATGTGTAGGTTGCTCGAGTTCAGAGGTAAGCTTGCCTTGCGTTATTATAATGATAATAGTCAATATAATTTTAAAAGTTCGCCTCGCCCCAACAAATAGCCTCAAATATTTTTCACGCGGCGGGTACAGCGTCATCTAAGTTTCTGGCTTAGCGAAGACCTGTGCGCGGGTTTAGTTTATAGCGCTCCACCGTTATTCTAGCTGTTTTTTGAATTGTCTTCTTAACTTTGGGGACCTGGTGCGGACGGGACACGTGTGAGTCTAGTTCCAGAGAGTAAGGTGGCACCATGTAGCACTTCTAACGTACCTGGTTAGAGCAATGGTGAGGGTCATACGCGAATATTCCGAATTTATTAATGATACAATAATAGGCGAGAACTCAGATAAGATTAATAGATATTTTGACCTACCCCCGGTAGGTACTATGCTGGAAAATAAGGGCTTTGGATTACGTAAGGGGAAGACATCAATCACTGACCATATGTTGTCGATGACTGATGGGGCGTGTGACAGGATTAGAGCTCGGGAGTGGGTACAAACAGGACAATCAAGTGCTAGGGAAATTGACGTCAAAAACCGGAGACCACTAAGAATGGTGTGTGTGAGGGAGCATACCCACGTGACTGCTATTACCATGCGAAGTTGTTCTTCTGTGTTTTTGGTCGTCTTATCAACCGCGAGCTGCCAGAATCCCAAGTGGTCATGTGTTCAATCCCAGATTACTATCCTATTTGTTTAGATTGCCTATTTGGTTAATACCTTTATTTCCAAACCTTTTAATCCGCGTTAACTTAACTTAAGAATAGCCTTAATCCCTTTCTTAACATTAACCAATGAAACCTTCCAACACGGTCTGTAGCTAAACAACGAGAAGAGGAACCTTAAACCTGCTGGTACTAATGAATCCTATAACAGTAAACCTTACAAAAACCCTTAACAGCTTAATCCAAGACATAATTCCTTAACGGCCTGTAGAGACTTCCCCCCAGAAGATAATTTATGAAGGTGTGTGTGTGGATGTGTGTGGTGTGTGTTGTGTGTGTGTGTGTGTGTAGTGATGTGTGTTGGTGTGCGCGCGCGTGTGTGTGTGTGTAGAGAACAGAGATGGCATCCTATGTGTGTGTGTTGTGTGTGCGCCCTGATGTGGTGATGTGTGTGTAGTTGTGCTTGGTTGCGCCTGTGCCGGTGTAAGTTTAGTTGGGTGTTGTACATTGCGTGCCACCTCTTTGGTGTGTGTTTGCATCTGTGTTTGTGTTTGTGTTGTGTGCATGTGCTCAGTGATGAATTGTTGTGTGATAGCTGTTGTGTTTTGTGGGATACCCGTAGTGGTTGCTGTTAGTGTTGTAGGTGTTGTGTGCTACTTGTGGTCGAGGTCCCGTTTGTGTGTAGGTGTTTTCATCCCGCATGTGATGCTGTGTGTCGTTTTGTGTGTGATAAGTAGCTAAGCCGTGCAGCCTGATGAGTGTGTGGTGTGTTACGCACTCGTTTAGTAGCTCTGAATTTCTTACCTTCAGTACCTCAGTTAGTCTGTCCGCCTTAGCGTACACACTTTATGGTCGCGATCTCTTGCCCAGTTTGTGTCCATTATGGCATAAAACACAATTGGACACCATACACGAAAACAAGAGCAACCAAATAACTACATTACACACCTAACTTCCATTTTGAGGGCTTCTTTTGGTCATATATTTATGACTTCCAATTCTCGATGAGGTGTGCTTTTTTGTTAAAGTAAGTGGGGTGGTGTGGTCGCTCTATGTGTGTTCTGTTCAGTATGTGTATGAGAGGGAAGCCAGTATAGTCAACGATACAGTTGCCCTATAGTTGAGATGGTTTACGCTCGATTAGTGAATGTTAGTGTGAGTAATTCGTACATAACTCTTATGATCCATCTCTCTGTATGTGCTTCAGTCCACAATCTTATCTATGTCTAATGTACGAATTCTATATTGAATGACTATAATATTTATAGACAGTAGATGCTTAGTGTGGTAATTGCCGTAGTATTGGGTTGTTGTGTGTTGTTTCTAGTGAACTTTCCAATGTGTGTTTTCACAATACAATTCGTCCACAGCCTGCTGAGGTTAAAGTCATCATCTATCATCACCCGTACTATCTCATGACACCTAGCTCTACCAGCCCTATAATCTCCAGCAGACAAGCTGATCCTGGTGGTGTTATTCGTGTGCTATTTGTCCTGCATGTAACCTTGGCCTTCTCTTTGTTTTTGCACCACTCCTCCGGGGTGTGATCCCTCACATGTGGCCCGGGCGGGCTAGCCCTGGAATCCTCCGCCTCGACCTCTGACCCCGGGCTAATCCTCGCCCACAACACAGGGCGTGATCATAAACATGTTGGGTCGTGGCGCGGTGAGGTGTTGTGTGTGTCGTGTGCGTTGTGCATCTCCCTTGTGTGATGCATGTGTACTGAGAGTGGATGTTGTATGATAAAGCTATAATACTCCACAGTTAAGGGTGGGCTGGTAATCTGTGGTGGCTTCATGATGGTCAACCAGATCTGCCGGCCCCTCTGATCCCATGTGGTGCTCCCCTAGCTACCAACTCTCCTCTTTTCGAGGTCCCCATGCCCATTACTTGCTCCTTTTAAAGTAATCCGTCTATGATATTCCAATATACTAACTTAATACACAAGCCGACTTCATGGCGTTCTGAAAAGATGAGTGGCGAATGAGTCTTTACGATAAACTTAACCCGGACCTGCACCGTGTCAGGAAAACTTTGGCTGCAGACTCTCGCCGCATCGCTCTCAATGGACTCTCCACCTAACAGGAATTACGTGCCAACGGTCCCGCAGCCAGGGGTCTCCAAATATCACCCCCTTTGCAGTCCCAGGAAAAGGAAATTGAACGGGTAATCTCACCACATTGATCCCCCCCATGGAATCACAATATCCCCCGACCCCCTCACAACTTTTTTCGAGGCTTTCCATACTTATGAAGAGGCCTGAGGCATAGGAGATAAGTGATGAGGCATTTATTGTTGTCTGTGCGGAAACATGTATTGTGCACTGTACTATGGAAGTTTTAACCGATGTGGTTGGTATGGACACCTGACATTATTACCTCGTGTGGCACACTTAAACTTGAGTTCCTCAATGTTGAACCTAGACCTGTTTTTGCCGCCCACAGGTTAACCCGGGAGGTGGAGTGTGAGTGTGGTTACCACCGCGGGAGGTGTTTAATACCTCTCACTTTCATGTTCGAGCATCAGACCTCTTGTGCCACCATATGCACGGCTCGGACGACCATACCAACACCAGGAGCGACGCCTAAACTGAAAAACATATGGCTCGCGTGTTAACACGTCCCAGCCCACATCAACATACATGCACACACATCGACACACAACACCTGACCACATGGCCCAACACCCATGGTCACCACACCACACTGCCAACACACACAACACAATGCCCGCATAAGCACACACCCACCAGACTTAGACCTTATCACCACACATTTACATCACAACATACGACACACCACACACTACACTACACAAACATCGACACCTAACACCACATTTTGGCACCTTCAACATGGACCCTATCCCCTAGCTACACATTCATCACCACACACACGACACAAACACACACATGCCTCAGAAACCACCAGACCCAGCAGAGCCAACAAATCGTTATAGGCTACAACCAAGGCCCCACACACAAGTTGTGAGAAAAGTGGAGGCGTACATTTGTAAAACGATTTGATTAATCTTGAGAGTTAAGATAGTTCTGTCACCAGTTGTATTAGTGAGAACATGTGGTTTGGTGAAAGATGCCTCATTCTGTGTTTTATACAACACGATCACACACACACATCATCACGGGTTGACCTAGGTTCATTTTCTCACCCTATAGAATGACAGAGGACTAGGTCAGTAATACAGTTTCATGTTTTAACAGGGGAAACTGGACAATTAGGACACGTCTGGTTCATCCTTGAGCCTAAATATGGACTCTGTGTTGCATCAGCTGCTGAGAGGAGAGGACCTCCAACACTCAGATTAAGATACTGTTACACCTGCGCACTGACACACTGGCTTCTATTGTGTGTGTCGGTGATGTGGTGTGTGTGATGTGTGTGTGTTGTGTGTGTGTGTGTGTGGTAGTGTGTGCTGGGTGTGGGTGTGTGTGATGTGTGCTTGTGTGTGTGTGTGTGTGTGTGTGTGTGTGTGTGTGTGTGTGTGTGTGTGTGTGTGTGTTTAACACAGATGCAGGCTATCTTTCCCAACCACATCAATGCTTTATTACCCAATTCTACTGCTGTTGTACTAACATCTTGGCCGCTGGTTCACAGAAACAGGAAGCCATTAGCCCAAAGTTACATTAAAAAAGAAGCTAATCTGTGCTAACGCATGTTGTGCATAGTGGAACAGGTGCAGCGTTTTCAGCTATAGTGTAGCATTCCGTTAGCGTCTCCCTGTGTGTAGGGGAGCGTGATGGGGACAAGGTCAGTAACATGGGATGAACATTCCCGTGACCCCCCCTCGTAAACCTTGGAGGTGCCACCGAGGAAAAGTGTCAGGAATACACGTTCTGCAGTGATGGAGAAGCCTAATGCSCCAATGCCAATGTGTGTCGGTATGCATGATACGTCATTCTCTGGATGAATCTTGTCCTCCGATGGTTATTTTGATTCTGGAATAAATCCACGTATCGTTTATCACATATATCATTACATAATGCCTATTGATATTGATATAGCGCTTTTTAACATATCTGGCTCAAAGATGAGTACACAGATGGGGAGATGAAAACACACACGCACACGAACACACACACCTCACCGTTGCGTCCGGAGCTGCCACTCATGTTTATGATCACGCCCTGAGTTGGGGCGAGGGATAAACCCGGGGTCAGAGGTCGAGGCGGAGGGATTCCAGGGCTAACACGCCCGCCCGGGCCACATGTGAGGGATCACYCCCCGGAGGAGGTGGTGCAAAAACAAAGAGAAGGCCAAAGGTACACGCAGGACAAATAGCACAGAATAACACCACCAGGATCATGCTTGTCTGMCTGGAGATTATAGGGCTGGTAGAGCTAGGTGTCATGAGATAGTACGGGTGATGATAGATGATGAACTTTAACCTCAGCAGGCTGTGGGATTGTGTTGTATTTTAGAAAACAAAACCAATTGGCAAGTTCACTAGTTTGTCTATATATTATAAGTCAATCAGACTTAGATGTCATGAGATAGTATGGGATGAGAGATGATAGATGATAGATTACGATCTGCTATTTAACTCTAGTAGGTTGTACKTTTCTTGTGAAGGCCATTATTAAACTCACAGTTAGAAACCAAAGCCTCAGGATAGAAGTTAGCTTGCTCTGTGCCATGTGGTTCGGCCCCAAAGCAAGTCAACTGCCACTGTATTTAAGAACTCTACCTCTCGTTATTTGAAGATGTAAATGGATGAAACTAAAGCTGAGATGATATAGGACGTTTAAACAAGTTTATTTGATGGAACCCAACAAAAAATACCAGGATGTAAAACATAATTGACTGTTTTTATTTCCTTTACTGTCCCCAATTTACATGTGTATGAACTTCCCATTTCTCTTTCACTGGTAAACGACAATTTAATATCAGAATGAATGACGAGAGAAAGACTTATGCTCAAAACAGATTTTCTTCCCGACTCAAGCCATATTAATGTCCCTTGCCACGGGTGTCAAAATAAATCTATTTTTCATTTCGCCTTTGAATCATATAGGAAATTGAATTACCCCCTTCGCTCTACAAGACGTAGAGGTATTGTGGATTACTTGACTGATAAACTGTCGTCGCCAGTCCAAGTTAGAGACATCAAACAGTAATACACGAGTGGAGGATAAACTAACCGGCTTCCTATAGACTATAGCTGTACCGCCACCGTGAAAAATATGATGTGGGCATTTATATATAATATATAATACGCAGGCAGCTTCTGAACTGAAACACAACCATGCTGCTGAGAAATCGTTGGTCAGGTTTTACGAGCGTTCTCATCGGTTATGACAGTTTTACCCTTGAACACTGGGGATACTCGGACAGAATGGTGAGGGTAACTAAATATGTAAACATGTTGTGGTCTTTAAATCTAGTGAAAGTGCATTGGTATAGTCGATATGTCCACTCTTACTATAAGTAAACATGACAAGGCCTAAAGCAGGGAGTTTTTCCTGAACATGTGACCGGACTAGGAAAAACTCTGAGCCCTAGTTATAAGGCCCAAGAGGCCCAGAGTGTTTGCTGATATGCACTATAGATGAGGTCAGAACCATAAAAAATATATTATTATATACAGTATATATTCTTAATATATGACTCTAGTTGGAGGAGGGATGTGATGCCACATACCATCACATGACCTTGCATACAATACAAATGAAACACCCCTATACATTACAGAGCACATGGAAAATAATGCCCCCTACTTGGATCATTAGGGTAATATAATCAAAAAACACGTTAGTAGGAAGACTTTACCTGTCGAAGAACATTACTAGAGAAAAGTCCCTCTGCATGTTATTGTGGTGAGGAATGATGTCAATGCATGTTGCCAGGCTAATGTACTACCATTCACCATGCATGGTACTCACAACACACACACACAACACACACACACACACACACACACAACACACAACACACACACACACACACACACACACACACACACACACACACACACACACACACACACACACACACACACAACACACACACACACACACACACACACACACACACACACACACACAGCAATGCACCAACGCAGCACACACACACACTGCAGCAGACGCAGCACACACACACACACACCCACACACACACACACACACACACACACACACACAACACACACACACACACACACACACACACACACACGCTAATATTTATAACCTCATGATTGATAAAGCTTATTTCATCTCTTTACCATATTTATGAGAGCAGCTAAAAGGGATTTTCATGCTACAATCTGGGAACCACCATTAACACCTTTGTCTGGAACCTCTCTCTCGCTTTCTGTCTCTCTCGCTCTCTCTCCTTGTCGTTGCACGGACGTCAACCATTCATCATGGCAAATTTAGCAGCAGGCTGTCAGAGAGAGAGAGAGCGAGATGGGAGGAGAAAGAGAGGCTCAAGGCTCCAGGGTAGGCTTGTTTTACTGAACATCTGCATCAGTAATGCCAAAATGGAAGACATTTACATGGAAGACATATCCACCAGTGGAGGCTGGTGGGAGGAGCATAGGAGGACGGGCTCATTGTAATGGCTGTAATGTAATAAATGGAACGGTATCAAACGGTATCAAACCACGTTTGACTCGGTTACATAGATTCATTCCAGCCATTACAATGAGCCTGTCCTCCTATAGCTCCTCCCACCAGCCTCCACTGATCTCCATTCCTCATGCCGTGTTGCCACCATGGTGCCACTAAACCTGGAGTCATTACTGTCTCTCTCTCTTCTCTCCTCTCTCTCTCTCTCTCTCTCTCTCTCTCTCTCTCTCTCTCTCTCTCTCTCTCTCTCTCCTCTCTCTCTCTCTTCTCTCTCTCTCTCTCTCTCTCCTCTCTCTCTCTCTCTCTCTCTCTCTCTCTCTCTCTCTCTTCTCTCTTTTGGCTAGCTTGACTAGAAGAGCTGTGGAGGAGAACAATGCCAGCGTTAAATTATTCAGACATTGTTCAGGGTTAGATCACTCGTCAGGCACTGAGGAAGTGTGTGTATTTGCGTGAGTGTGTGTCATGAGAGAGAGTGAGAGAAAATCAAGGGGCACAAATAGGAAAAGAAAGAGAGAGAGAGAGAGAGAGAGAGAGAATGAGAGAGCGAGAAAGAGGAAAGAGCAAAATGAGAAATGCATTCTTTTCAGCCTCTTCTAATCCAAGGTGTCTAAAATCGATAGCAACACGAGCTCAAACCTTAGTCCTTGTCAGGGTGCAGACGGGTGTGAACGGGTTTCAAGGTTTATACCTGCAGTATAAATGAATGTGCACATACCTCCTGGTGACAGGTGTTAACATTCCACATGGAAATATTAGGCCTCCTCCACTAGGCCCTGAAGAGTGTTGTGTGGTGTGTGTGTGTGTGTGTGTGTGTGTGTGTGTGTGTGTGTGTGTGTGTGTGTGTGTGTGCGTGCGTGCGTGCTGTGCGTGCGTGCGTGCGTGCGTGCGTGCGGTGTGCGTGCGCGTGCGTGCGTGCGTGCGTGCGCGTGTGTAGAGTTTTTGCATATCTCCACAAAAAAAAGGATTCATTTCATATCTTAAAACCAGGCTAGCTTTGATAAATAGCAGCTTAAAGGCAAAGGCCATAAAAATGTGATATAGCAAAGGACTGCCACTGAGTAAGAGGAGGCATAAACAAGATGGATGCTCATCCCCTTTAATATAACATAAAGAGTGAGCTGGAGTAAAAAAAAAAATGAAATAAATAACTAAATAGTTCCATGGTAGGCTTATAATGAAATGAAATGGCCGGATTTAACTGCAGTCCAAGTTTGTAAAAAGGCGGGAACAAAAAAAAAAAGAACAAAAACGTCAAAGGAGAGCTCTCCCAGTGAGCAAAACGATCGAATTAMCTGCTGGAGCCCACTGATATTTAATCTATTTCCAGTGTAGCCTCGACAGTTGGAGACATCAAAGTGGAGTTAGAGGGGGGTTCTCTGTTCTGGTAAAACTGAGCAGAGCAGCTCTGCTTGAAATATGGTGTTCTCTCTCGGCTCCCGGCTCTGGGCCTCGTTCGAATAATTTGAGTCTAATTCAGTCTAATTAACAGACTCAATTACTCCTGAAGAAAGCTCATCAAAAAAAGATGGCGGGAGGAATAGCAGAGAGTAGACAATAGTAGCACAGTTTTTTCTTTAATTAATGAACTGAGTGGAATAACGGCCGTGGAATTAAACATTTCCCCCGATGTGTATGAATTGCAAATTGGAGGGATTMTTTWAAGTGGSTGCCCAAGGGCTAGCCCTGTCAAGCAGCTCTCTGAAAAGTCAAACCGCTGATGCGGCACTAACAAATGACTTAATATTAGCATCTTTATCACATACAGAGGGAAGACCTATAGAAGAGCTGTATGAATGAATTAATATGCCCTCTGTGTTCTCACATCTCATTGGCTACAAGTTGCCCTTGTCTTACAAAAAGCATAGTAAGTACAGTGTCAAATGTAAACTTAATTGAAAAATGGGTTGAAAATGTAGCTTTGAAGACAGGGTTATTCTTTCACCACTCGGAAGTTGATTTAACACTGGATTAGTGAGACTCCTATGGACACCAACATGTTTTATTGAACATTCTCAGAGTTAAATGTAGACTAGTTCATTTCCTATAAAATTGACAAAGAACTGCATGGCCAAACACATCAATACATCCTAATGTCAGTTTATGAATGTGTTAAAATTAGTCTCAACAGACTCTAGTTAAACTACTCATCTGAGATAGTGRTGTGTGTATATGTGCGTTTTCAAGGGAAATGAACGTCTTTTTATGTGCTACCTACCGGGGCTGTGGAGCTGCTGGGTGCTGTGCTCAGCAGCTTTGTCTCCTCCAGGGCCTGAGGCCTTGCTAACTCTCTGCCTCAGCACTCCTCACCTTGTCTTCTTCTTCTCAACACTTTCACAACATTGACTGATGTAATGTTCTGACACTGACTGAGACTGGCCCTAACGTACCAGGCCTTCTGTAGTCCTGTACAGGACATTTACAAGTCTAAGCTGTTTGGGGGGGGGGGGGGGGGGGGGGGGTTGTTTTAAGATGGTCATACAATGGATCATCAGCTATAGCTATTTGATTTAGAATTTTAGGACCCCTTTAGGTATAAGAAAAACTACCTCCATACTTTGATTTATTTGTATGGGTGACCTTCATATGAGTCCCGTGACATTCCTGTTCATGAGAGTCTCCCCTTTCCACAGTGGGGTCATGTTTAATTTGTTGCCCAAACGGTTCGGACGCTYCAGACGTTTTCGTGAGAAGACAGATTTTCGGGATGTCTCATGGTCTGACAAATAACGCTGTAGCTTGGCCACCTTCCACGGCAGACGCAGAAGGCCGACGTCGGCGGATGTGGTGGATTGAGACGCAGCCCATGCAACATCTAAAAAAAGCATTAAACTGATGTATTTTTTTGTCAGTAATAACACTCCTTCAATGTCATCTACAACCAACACCATGATACTGAACCTTCGGAATATCCTTTCTAGATACCAACCTGCTTTGCTGCCCTACAACAAAGACAAACTTCTCCAAGACCCACGCACACATTTCTTTTTTTAATGATGATGCCGCTGTTCATTTGGCGTTAGATGTTCCATGACACGTTTTGTTTACTTTTGGAATTGGTAAAAGAGGTTCTCGGATCATCCAATTATAGCTGTGCCCCTCCAGAGACCGTGCGCCTGTGCCTCTCTCCCCCTATCGAAGCTTATTCGGCAGCTCCCACTGTGAAAAAGGCATTTGACTAGCATTAATGTCAAATAGGCCTAACTTCCCTTTAGTTCATTAGAGTGTCATTTCAAGATGATACAATCAAAATCAAACCAGGCATTGTATTGCAGTATTATTTCCACTTTCACATTGTTAATTTAACATGTTTGGCTGCTTATGAATATTAATTAGGTCTAATTTAATATTTATAAAAGGCATAGATGGTTTAGCGATTTATTTATGAAGATGAAAAAGTGTGATGGGTAATTCTGCATCCGCAACTCAGACGATCATTATCGTTTAAGAACACCTACTGTGAGTTTAATCTCCTCTTAAACTAATTAAGAAACGATAGTGGGGTTTTGTGGTTTAGGAAGGATACATAATTTACACAACACAGTTCCGAAGTTTGAGCTGAAGTGAAAATTGAAACAAAAACCACATCTAAACATAGTACTCCTGTAACAGGATTGGTTATGTTTCCACTTGACACTGAGGAAATATGTATTTGATATTTATCTATTCTAATTGGTTGGTTCAAGTCAGATGTCAATAAGGTGTTATGCCATTGGTCATGCTTGCAGATAGAGGGAGATCGTGAAAGTAAATTCTTCCTAGTGTCGTGTCTTTGGCTATGCCGGATTAAGTGATATGACATGCTATTCTATAAAATCCTTTCTCTGTAATTAATATTACCTGATTGAGCTAATCATGTAAATGTAATTAACTAGAAAGTCGGGACACCACYAAATAATATTTATAGAGCATCAATTGTTTTACATCAATAGCAGTCAATATTAATCGGCACCTTATTTCAGTCTCATCTGAAAGTTGTAAATTCTTGGTTATCTTCACGAACCCTGGCTAACAAGTTGAATCAGCAACACAAAATTGGGTTTAATTATTTATTTACTAAATACCTAACTAATCACACAGAATTACATATACACAGAATGAATCATACCTTGATTACAAATTATGTCATAAAGGAAAACGTCCCTAGCGGACGGAACAGATATGACAGATGGTTGCACAGAGAAAAGGGGGCTGGGTTTGAGTGAAAGAGCGGGAAGACTGAAGAACAAAGGGAGAAGCTACAGTATGTCTCTATCGGGCCGTAGGCAGCTACTCTATCGTAAATACAGAATCTTATGCATTCTAAATTACCGCCCATTTGGAAAAGGAAAATGCAATAAATATTTACTCTGAGCTGCGCTTCAATAGGTTGGTGGTAGATGGAAGGCCGTGTTGCCCAACAGAATCCTTTGTCCTTTGAAGAGTGTCTCTGGTGGTGAACGGGAAACATTGTAGTGTCGTCGTTGTGTGGTAGACGGGATACTCTGTCTGTCCTTTCCTAGCCCACGTTTACAGCGGCCGCTGCTAACTCAACGGCTAGGAGGTATCACTTCTGTGGGGAATAAGAGTTCAAAGTTCATACCATTCGCAACCAAAGCTCACGCTGAGGTTGGCTTCGTTCTGTAGTTATTATCTGAATCCTTCTGACATCGGACCGTCGTCCTAATGTACCCGGAACAGGAGGTTACATTTTCGTCAAGGGCTTATATAGTGGCGGGAGAGAAGGGTGTGTTTCATAGTTTATAACCCATGTCTCTTCACAGGGGCGGGACACTGATTGAGCAGAGCTTTAATCTTATGAAAACCCACTTCTCTCATTTGGAAGCTAAAATTACATTTAATCTTTTCACAAATAGTTTCATTTAAATTGCATTTAAATTGCACAACAATTCCATGTGAATCTGATATAACTATAATGTGTAGACTTTCCCAGATACAGTTTAGGTCGTCCTGTCATCAGTCATAATGTCTCAGATGACAACCGAACTGACATCATATTCATTAAGTACCAACGCATATTTTCAACTGGTTCTATTACCGAAATATGTTTCCTTTCCCTCCACTTGTTTGATGTTCCCAGACTCTCTATGTTTAACAAAGGCTATTCAAGAGTCCCTCTGTAGAGTCAAGAGAGAGGGAAGGGAGAAAGGTATTTTTGGGGGGGGGGGGGGGTCATAAACCTTACCCACAGGCCAACGTCATGACACTAGTCTGATATTGACATGCAAGCGGTAGGTCACGTTCCGAAATACTGGATTCTATTTTCATATTTACAATGTGTACTATATTTACAATGTTCACTATGTCCATGTCCTGATAGGTGTATATATGTGTGTACGGTACCTGTTAGATATTGGGGGCATCCTGGGTTGTGCTTTTGTATGTTATGGCTGTAAGAGCGAGTTAGCTAGCCTGCTCTAATTGTAAGCTTCCTGCTAATTCACAGTTATTTCCATGCTAACAGATGAATCACGAACCTACAGCCATCAGCATACTGTTTTCTTGCATGTCTAATGTGCTTCCTTGTGTCTATCATCATAATAAACACCAATCAACTGGGACCACTYGCTGGACAGTCCTTTCTTTAAAAACACAACGCAAGAGAGTTAGGAAGTACAATCACATCTGTTAAAGTGGTGCAGAGACCAGTTTTCCTGTCTTCGCTGGACAGTTGCTACACTCCATAGGCCCTCCTAGACTATAGAGTGTTTACAACTCTACATTCAGTTATCACTCTGTGTAATGTGAGGGTGGTGCTAAATGACATTAGTTATTCTGGACTTGTCCAGTCAGATATGATATTTTGGGGCGCTATATAAGAAGGTTGTGGTATCCCGGGGGGTCTACCCCAGGGGTTTGTGATAGAGGGGAGGTACGTGCCGCAACGTTGTGTACTCTGCTGGGAGTACACAGGCTGGGCACCCTGACGCTGATGGCCCCAAGTAGAGGTAATTAGGGGAGAGTGTCAACCAGCCGTGTTCCCATAAAGGGAACACCGTGGCACACCTCGAGGAAGACAAAGAGAGAGGCAAGGAGTGAGCCTACAGAAGGGAGCAAAGCTTCCAGAGGCACGAAGCTGAATATAAGAAGAAGGACCGAGTCAACCCTAAGTTATTTTGTTGTTTTGTTTATTTCGTTGCCTAGAAAAGTTGTGTTTTCTCACTAGACCCTAAACCCATYGTTTACTTCTTATGGTGGAGAATGTGGGCATCTCAGTCGCTTTGGGTCGAGCGTATGGAGATTACCATGGAGGAACTGGTCGCTTAGTTTATCCTCAGCCAGCAGAAGCAACAGGCTCTCCAGGAGAAAGCACTGGTGGAGCAGCGCCAACAAAACCTTAGACTGATAGCGGAGGAGCCCAGTTGAAGGGTGGTATAGCTCAGGAATCTGGCCCGAATCAGTTCCTGTTCAAGCTAATGGAGGTAGATGACATGGAAACATATTTGTGCACCTTTGAGAGGACGACACAGAGGGAAGGATGGCCCAAGCCCAAGTGGGCCAGCCTTTTGGRACCCTAACTCTCCGGGATGGCTGAGAAGGCCTACTACCAGGCAACGAATTATGAGGGACTCAAACGTGAGATCCTGAGCCGGTATGGATTCAGCCTCGCACGCAGTGCACTATTGGTCCACAACTGGGCCTGTGACTTCACCATCTCCCCCTGCGCTCAGATGAGCGACCTGGTGCGCCTTACCAAGGGCTGACTACTGACCGACGTAACGTCCCTCCCGATAATCGATAAGGTCGTCCTGGATCGGTACCTTTGGACCCTCTCTTACGAGATGAAGAAGGCGGCAGGCATGCAGAACCCCCAGAGCCTAGAGGAATTGCTGACCGCGGTGGAAACCCACCAGAACACCCAGGACCTACTGAAAGGGGCCCTGGCCGAGAGAGAGGACGGGGGAGGGGAAAGAACAGAGAGGCGAGGGGCTGAAGGGGTCCCGGACGGAACCAGCCGAGGCCGTGAAGCGGGAGGGTGACGCAAACTGATGACGACGTCTGCTGCTAGACTTAGATCAGAGGTGCTGCTATGAGTGTGGCGAACCGTGACACCTTGCGTGGAGCTGCCCCACCCGGGAGGAGTCCATGCCCTCCACATCCCCCAGCTCTGGGGTAATTTCGGATGGCGAGTTATGTCACCTCCTGTTGGGCACACACCGAGACGGCCCCTCTGTTGGTTCCATTACGAATTGATTGCGTCGACACCAGCGCTCTGCTGGCCTCCAGCAGCATGGTGACCCTGGCCCAACCGCAGTGGCTCACATGAGAGAGGAAAGATGAACTGGGGGACAAAGCGATGACAGTGTGCCAGGATAACCACCACAAGGGGGGAGTGGCAGATCCGCGTGGGCGCTGTACCTAACCTGCCTGTGCCCATTCTCCTCAGTAGAGATTGCCCTCTCTTCCAGGCACTGTGGAGGAGGGACCTGGGGAGGTGTGAGGTAAGAAGGAAGGAGAGGAAAAAGGACTGCACAAGTTGTGTCGCCTGCACAACCCACGCCCTGCCGTGAGAGGTGTCCACTGGGCCTGAGTTGGACCAGGAAGAGGGACCCCACACCGGGAAGCTGGCCATCGTCCGAGGAGGACCTCAGGCTCCCCTTTATGGAGGTGGAGGCACCAGACGGGGCCCCTGACACGGGAATCCTCACAGGCCAGTTCCGGGCGGCCCAATTAGAGGTTCCCAACCTCGAGGGGCCAGGTGATCACGGTGGACGGCGCACTGTTACCCGGGGTAAGAGAGTGGCGCTACCCACACTTCGCCATAAAGCATAATTTATTGTATCAGGTTGTAAAGCACAATGGGGAGACAAAAGACTTGTCACTCCTACCCACCTAGTATGTTAGTACGTCAGTTCCTGGTCAAGCTAATGGAGGAAGATGACATGGAAACATATTTGTGCACCTTCCAGAGGACGGCACAGAGGGAAGGATGGCCCAAGCCCANGGACCCTCTCTTACGAGATGAAGAAGGCGGCAGGCATGCAGAACCCCCAGAGCCTAGAGGAATTGCTGACCGCGGTGGAAACCCACCAGAACACCCAGGACCTGCTGAAAGGGGCCCTGGCCGAGAGAGAGGACGGGGGAGGGGGAAGAAACACACAGAGAGGCGAGGGGCTGAAGGGGGCCCGGACGAATCAGCCGAGGCCGTGAAGAGGGAGGGCGACGCAAACTGACGACGACGTCGGCTGCTAGACCTAGATCAGAGGTGCTGATATGAGTGTGGCGAGCCGGGACACCTTGCGTGGAGCTGCCCCACCTGGGAGGAGTCCATGCCCTCCGCATCCCCCAGCTCTGGGGTAACCCGGATGGCGAGTTATGTCACCTCCTGTTGGGCACACACCGAGACGGCCCCTCTGATGGTTCCATTARGAATTGATTGCGTCGACACCAGCGCTCTGCTGGCCTCCAGCAGCATGGTGACCCTGGCCCAACCGCAGTGGCTCACACGAGAGAGGAAAGATTAACTGGGGGACAAAGAGATGACAGTGTGCTGGGATAGCCACCACAAGAGGGGAGTGGCAGATCCGCGTGGGGGCTGTACCTAACCTGCCTGTGCCCATTCTCCTCGGTAGAGATTGCCCTCTCTTCCAGGCACTGTGGAGGAGGGACCTGGGGAGGTGTGAGGTAGGAAGGAAGGAGAGGAAAAAGGACAGTCGCCTGCACAACCCACGCCCTGCCGTGAGAGGTGTCCACTGGGCCTGAGTCGGACCAGGAGGAGGGAGACGACCCCACGCCGGGAAGCGGGCCATCGTCCGAGGAGGACCTCAGGCTTCCCTTTATGGAGGTGGAGGCACCAGACGGGCCCCCTGACACGGGAATCCTCACAGGCCAGTTCGGGATGGCCCAATTAGAGGATCCCAACCTCGAGGGGCCAGGTGATCTCGGTGGACGGCGCGCTGTTACCCGGGGTAAGAGAGTGGCGCTACCCACACTTCGCCATCAAGCATAATTTATTGTATCAGGTAGTAAAGCACAATGGGGAGACAAAAGACTTGTTACTCCTACCCACCCAGTATGTTAGTACTGGTGATGGAGAAAACCAGGGAACCGGTCAGGAATCGCTTCCACTGGCCCAGAGTTAAGCGCCCTGTGGAGGCCTACTGTCATACCTGCTCAGAGTGCCATATCACAGCCCCGAGGGCACATTATCAAAACCCTTTCYTTCCCCTGCCCATTATAGGGGTGCGATTTGAGTGGGTGGCGGTGGATCTGGTGGATCTGTTGGTGAAGACATTGAGGGGACACCAATACATCGTGGTAATCATGGATTACACAACCCGGTATCCGAAGGCATTCCCGTTATGCACAGTGGTAGCAAAAGGTATCGCACGGGAGCTCTTCCATTTATTCAGTTGGATGGGTATTTTGCGGGAAATCCTGCGGACCAGGGCACTGCATTCATGTCTCCTGTAATGAAAGATGTCTGCAATCTTTTACGAATCAAACAGGTGAGAACCCGTGTGTACCATCGACAAACGGACGGGCTAGTCGAATGCTTCAATAAGATCCTAAAGCAGATGTTGAAGAAGGTCATCGAGAGAGACACAAGGAACTGGGACCAGCTGCTGCCCCACCTGATGTTCTCGGTATGCGAGGTACCCCAAGTGTCKACTGGGTTCTCACCCATTGAGCTCCTGTATGGTCGTCGGTCCCGCGGACTGCTGGACCTAGCCAAGGAGGTCTGGGAGGACCAACCGACCCCCCTTCGCAGCGTGGTGGAACATGTGGAGAAGATGAGAGATAGGATGAAGGCGATTTGGCCAGTGGTGAGGGAGCACATGGCCCATGCGCAACGGGCCCAGGAGCGCGTATATAACCAGAGGGCCAAACCACGAGAGTTCCACCCAGGTGAGAAGTTCTTGCTGCTGATCCCCACAATGGAGAGCAAATTCCTGGCAATGTGGCATGGGCCCTACGACAGCGTCGAGCTTTACTATGTGAACCTACTGAAGAAGTGACACACACGAGAGGCGATGTGCGCAACGTGGACCCGGCCACAGCAGAACCCGCCCTCTGTTGAAGTTTCCATGGGGGAAGACCTCTGCCCGACTCAACGACAAACACTCCGAGAGTTGGTCCATTGGAATACGGCCGTGTTCTCCGAGGTCCTGGGGCGCACGGATCTCGTGGAACATCATATCCACACACGTCCAGGAGAAAAAGTCCGCAAACGGTAATACCGTATACCAGAAGCCCGTAGGGTGGCGGTCCAGRGGGAAGTGATGACAATGCTAGAGATGGGGGTAAGGGAGGAGTACCATAGTGAGTGATCAAGCCCTATAGTGCCGAAACCGGACGCTTCTGCAATGACTTCCGGGGCCTGAACGAGGTCAGTAAATTTGATGCCTATCCCATACCCTGGGTGGACCAACTGATTGACCACTTAGGGAAGGCAAGATACATCAGCACCCTGGATCTGACGAAGGTGTACTGTCAGGTGCCGCTGGCAGCAGCCTCCCAGGAGAAGAAGGCATTCTCCACCCTGGGGGGGGGKAATACTACCACTACCGGGTTCTTTCTTTCGGGCTCCACGGAGCCCCAGCGACCTTCCAGCGACTCATAGACCACGTCTTGCGCCCGCACCATTCCACAAGTGCAAGCTGGGCTACACCGAGGTGGAGTACCTGGGCTATTGAATTGGGCGGGAAATGTGATGCCCCAAGAAAAAAAAATCACCGCCATTAGGGAATGCCCGGTCCCCCGAACCAAGAGGCAGGTAAAGTTGTTCCTGGGGTTAGCAGGCTACTACAGTCGATMTGTACCTAACTGTGCCGCAATAGCTTTTCTCCTCACAGACATAACGAAGGCACACCTACCCCAGACGGTGCGATGGACGGAGGACACAGAGGCGGCGTTCCAGGCCCTGAAGGACATGCTATGTTCGCACTCGGTACTCGTCACCACGGACTTCTAAAAAAAAACTCCTGGTCCAGACAGACACTTCTGACACCGGGGTAGGGGTCGTCTTGTCCCAAGAGCAGGAAGGCGAGGAGCACCCAATCATGTATGTCAGCCGGAAGCTCCTCCCGATGGAGAAGAAGTATTCGATTGTCAAGAAAGAGTTCCTCGCCGTGAYGTGGGCATTGGACACCCTCAAGTATTACCTCCTCGGGAGGAAGTTCACCCTGATCACTGACCATGCCCCCCTTGAGTGGAAGGCAAGAGGTAAGGACATGAATGATCGCGTCACACGCTGGTTCCTGTCGTTACAGAGATTTTCTTTCTCTGCCATTCACAGGTCGGGGGCCCAGCATGGCAATGCGGATGCCCTCTCCAGGAMGGATGCAAACCTATCCCTGTGCACGCCTCCCTCTGGGTCAGGGATAAGTGTGTGTGTGTGGGGGGGGTGTTATCCCGGGAGGGCTGCCCCGGGGGTTGGTGAAAGAGGGGAAGTACGTGCCGCGACGTTGGCTCCCTCTGCTGGGAGTACACGGTCTGGGCACCCCTGACGCTGATGGCCCCATGTAGAGGTGTAATTAGGGGAGCGTGCCAACCAGCCGTGCAGGACACATAAAAGGAGCACCCACCGTGTCACACCGTAAGGAAGACAAAGAGAGAGACAAGGAGGGAGCCTACAGAGGGGAACGAAGCTCCTGGAGGTACGGAGCCGAATATAAGAAGGACAGAGCCAACCCAAAGTTATTTATGTTGCTATGTTTTGTTTTCTGACTAGAACCTCCCTGTCTCTGTGCCCATCTCTGCACGCTCCACGCAACACCCCACGGTTTACCACAAGATAAAGAGAATGTTATAGCACTGTCTATATCCCTATATTCTATCTTAAATCCCTTCAAAAGCATCAAGTCAATGCGGATGTGCTTGTATCCCATCTGTTAGTGAAATGGGGCCGTTGGCGGTGTAATCTCACTGTTTATAGGGTTGTTTCATTCTAATGTTCTACCCATCACCATGTGGCAGGGCATTAAGACTACCCTGGCTTATAAAAGGCTACGCTGGTTTTATCATTAGTAATTAACAGGAAATAGACACCCGTAATATGGCGTCTTGTTATAGTGCCGTCCGAGCTGTTAGTTCATCTGATTAGTTAGTAAAGTTCAAGGATAATTCTGGACAACCCATAGAAGACCATGTATGGTACTGGCCATAATATGTGGACCACCAGTCTAGTTTCAAACACAATATCATAGGATATAGAGTGAATGATGCATTGTTGTTATTGTTTCATGCCCCAATATCTTATTCAGTCTAATTATTCAATAAGGTGATTTAGATCACTGTCACCAGTTTGTCTTGGTGATTTCAGAGCTCTGTTTTTCACTATACTTACTGTAGTCAAAGACCACACACACGTACGCACACACACACACACACACACGCACGCACGCACGCACGCACGCACGCACGCACGCACACACACACACACACACACACACACACAGCCTCTTTAGATAGATAGACCAAAATAACGTTAAAACATCCCATTTTTCAATAACTGTGAAATATACTGGTTTCGTGTGCTGCTGCCCATTTCTCCCCTATATTTATCAAGCTAACATTAGGGGCGTATCACCATCAATTTACAATGGTGAAGCACGGAGCTGTATTCCACTCATGTGTGACCATTATCCTAATGAGGTTAATGGTTCAGCTGTGCTTACCATAAGATGGATGCCCCCCAGTGAAACCAACCTGTGAGTGTGTGTGTGTGTGTGTGTGTGTGTGTGNGGAGGGCTGCCCCGGGGGTTGGTGAAAGAGGGGAAGTACGTGCCGCGACGTTGGCTCCCTCTGCTGGGAGTACACGGTCTGGGCACCCCTGACGCTGATGGCCCCATGTAGATGTGTAATTAGGGGAGAGTGCCAACCAGCCGTGCAGGACACATAAAGGGAGCACCTACCGTGTCACACCGTAAGGAAGACAAAGAGAGAGACAAGGAGTGAGCCTACAGAGGGGAACGAAGCTCCTGGAGGTACGGAGCCGAATATAAGAAGGACAGAGCCAACCCAAAGTTATTTATGTTGCTATGTTTGTTTTCTGACTAGAACCTCCCTGTCTCTGTGCCCATCTCTGCACGCTCCACCCAACACCCCACGGTTTACCACAAGATAAAGAGAACGTTATAGTACTGTCTTTTTCCCTATGTTCTAACTTAAACCCCTTCAAAAGCACCAAGTCAATGCGGATGTGCTTCTATCCCATCTGTTAGTGAAATGGGGCCGTTGGCGGTGTAATCTCACTGTTTATAGGGTTGTTTCATTCTAGTGTTCTACCCATCACCATGTGGCAGGGCATTAAGACTACCCTGGCTTATAAAAGGCTACGCTGGTTTTATCATTAGTAATTAACAGGAAATAGACACCCGTAATACAGCGTCTTGTTATAGTGCCGTCCGAGCTGTTAGTTCATCTGATTAGTTAGTAAAYTTCAGGGATAATTCTGGACAACCCATAGAAGACCATGTATGGTACTGGCCATAATATGTGGACCACCAGTCTATTTTCAAACACAATATCATAGGATATAGAGTGAATGATGCATTGTTGTTATTGTTTCATGCCCCAATATCTTATTCAGTCTAATTATTCAATAAGGTGATTTAGATCACTGTCACCAGTTTGTCTTGGTGATTTCAGAGCTCTGTTTTTCACTATACTTACTGTAGTCAAAGACCACACACACACGTACGCACACACACACACACACACGATATAGAGTGAATGATGCATTGTTGTTATTGTTTCATGCCCCAATATCTTATTCAGTCTAATTATTCAATAAGGTGATTTAGATCACTGTCACCAGTTTGTCTTGGTGATTTCAGAGCTCTGTTTTTCACTATACTTACTGTAGTCAAAGACCACACACAC
>NW_019943228.1:55318-63130 GCF_002910315.2 Salvelinus sp. IW2-2015 | reverse complement strand
TAGTCTGTAAGCAGCAACATACACACACCACCACACCACACACACACACACACACACACACACAGACACACACACACACACACACACACACACACACACACACACACACACACACACACACACACACACACACACACACACACACACACACACACACACACTGAGATGGCGCAGAGGGAAAATGTCTATAAGCGACAGAGGTCATTGCCTTCTTAAGGGATACAACACACATTCCCTGCAGTTCCCCTCAGCGTTATCATTTACTGCCCTATCGGACACGTCGCCTTCCTCCGCCTCTCCCTTCCCTGAATGTATTATATTAAAACTATTTTTTTATTTTCTCTAAGGCCACTGCGCGCTGAATATCGTTCAGAATGATAACGTAACGTTTGGCCAAGCGGCCCAGGATGGCAATTTGTGTTCCCATCTCCGTGGAAAGGGGGCCATGATGCCCCAGGCGGCCATTTCGTGTCCCGCAGTGACATTTTTAACAGGCCGTGCAGCAGGCCACTGAACTCGGTTTGAGCCATGTGGACCCGTCATGGCAGATGGACTGCGCACTGCACAATGGACAGACTAGCAAACTGTCTCATATCTTTTAGTCTGGCTCAATATGCAGAACCAGGGTTGGATTAGAAAAGCGTAGAACCACCCCTGAATCTCTATGAATCTCTATATTAACTGTGAATCTCTATATGACTGTGAATCTCTATATGACTGTGAATCTCTATACACTGTGAATCTCTATATGACTGTGATCTTTATACCACTGTGAATCTCTATATGACTGTGAATCTCTATATATTGTGAACTCTCTATGATGTAATCTCTATAACTGTGAATCTCTATAATATGACTTTAGCTGTAGTCTCTATATAACTGTGAATCTCTATAATGTGATCTCTATATGACTGTGAATCTCTTAACTGTGAATCTCTATACATGTGAATCTCTATACGTGAATCTTAATGCTGTGAATCTCTATATGACTGTGATCTCTATACTGGAATCTATATGACTATAGTGAATCTCTATATGTGATTCTATAGACTGTGAATCTCTATATGACTTGATCTCTAAACTGTGAATCTCTATATGACTGTGAATCTCTATAGACTGTGAATCTCTACTATACTGTGAATCCTATATACTGTGAATCTCTATATTGTATCTCTAACCACTGTGAATCTCTATATGATGTGAATCTCTATTGATGTAATCTCTATATCTGTGAATCTCTAATGACTGGACTTAATGACTGTTCTTATAACTGGAAATCTCTATATGAATGTGATGCTCCTATAGAATTGATCTCTGTAATATGTGAATCTCTTATGAATGTGAATATCTATATGTCGTGCATCTATATGCTGTGAATCTCAAACTGAGTGTGTTACAAGCTAGAGGGATACAGTGTGTAATACACTGAGTCCAAGAGACTGTGTTACAGGAGTTGAGGGGATACATTGTTAATACACGTCAAAACAGAGTGTGTTACAGGAGCTAGAGGGGATACATTGGTAATACACTGAGTCAAAGAGCTGTGTTACAGGAGCTAGAGGGATACATTGTTTAATACATGAGTCAAACAGAGTGTGTTCAGGAGTTAGAGGGATCAGGTGTATACCTGAGTCAAACATAGTGTGTTACAGGAGGTAGATTAGTTATGGATGCGATACAGTGTTTAATACAACTGAAGCACAGAGTGTGTTACAGGGGCTGAGAGGGGATACAGTGTTTAATACCTGAGTCAAACAGAGTGTGTTACAGGAGCTAGAGGCGATACAGTGTTTATACACTGAGTCAAAAAGAATGTGATTACAGGAGCTAGAGGGGATACACGTGTTTAATCACTGAGAACAGGCTGGTTACAGGATAAGGAGATACAGTGTGTAATAACATGATCAAAGAGAGTGTGTACAGAGCTAGAGGGGACTATAGTGTATACACTGAGTCAAAGAGTGTGTTTAGCAGGAGCTAGAGGTGATAAGTTGTAATACATGAGTCAAGAACAGAATGTTTACAGGAGCTAGAGGGATACAGTGTAAAACACTGTAGTTAAACAAGGTGTGTTTTACAGAGCATCTAGAAGGGATACATCGTGTGTAATACACTGAGTCAAAGAGAGTGAATGTCTTTCAATACATGATTGCTCTCCATTGCTCAAAATCTTGGTTTGTTGTCTTTCTCATTGCAAAACGTACACACCAACACACACACCACACACACACACACACACACACACACACAACAACACACACACACACACACACACCACACACACACACACACACGCACACACACCCACACACACACTACACACACACTCACATCACCGGTTGGTTTCACTGGGGGCATCCATCTTATGGTAAGCACAGCTGAACCATTAACCTCATTAGGATAATGGTCACCACATGAGTGGAATACAGCTCCGTGCTTCACCATTGTAAATTGATGGTGGTACGCCCTAATGTTAGCTTGATAAATATAGGGAGAAATGGGCAGCAAGCACACGAAACCAGATATTTCACAGTTAATGAAAATGGGATGTTTTAACGTTATTTTGGTCTATCTATCTAAGAGGCTGTGTGTGTGTGTGTGTGATGTGTGTGTGTGTGTGTGGTGCGTGGTGGTTGGTGGTGCGTGGTGTGTGTGTGTGTGTGTGGTGTGTTTGTGGCTAGTGTGTGTGTGGTCTTTGACTACAGTAATATAGTGAAAAACAGAGCTCTGAAATCACCAAGACAAACTGTGACAGTGATCTAAATCACCTTATTGAATAATTAGACTGAATAAGATATTGGGGCATGAAACAATAACAACAATGCATCATTCACTCTATATCTATGATATTGTGTTTGAAATAGACTGGTGGTCCACATATTATGGCCAGTACCATACATGGTCTTCTATGGTTGTCCAGAATTATCCCTGATACTAAACTAATCAGATGAACTAACAGCTCGGACGGCACTATAACAAGACGCTATTACGGGTGTCTATTTCCTGTTAATTACTAATGATAAAACCAGCGTAGCCTTTTATAAGCCAGGGTAGTCTTAATGCCCTGCCACATGGTGATGGTAGAACACTAGAATGAAACAACCCTATAAACAGTGAGATTACACCGCCAACGCCCCATTTCACTAAACAGATGGGATAAAGCACATCCGCATTGACTTGTGCTTTTGAAGGGTTAAGTAGAACATAGGGAAGACAGTCTATAACTTCTCTTTTTCTTGTGGTAAACCGTGGGGTGTTGGGTGGAGCGTGCAGAGATGGGCACAGAGACAGGGAGGTTCTAGTCAGAAAACAAACCAAACATAAATAACTTTGGGTTGGCTCTGTCCTTCTTTATTCGGCTCCGTACCTCCAGGAGCTTCGTTCCCCTCTGTAGGCTCACTCCTTGTCTCTCTCTTTGTCTTCCTTACGGTGTGACACGGTAGGGTGCTCCCTTTATTGTTTCCTGCACGGCTGGTTGGCACTCCTCCCTTTACACATCTACATGGGGCCATCAGCGTCAGGGTGCCCAGACCGTGTACTCCCGCAGAGGGAGCCAACGTCGCGGCACGTACTTCCTCTTTTCACCAACCCCCGGGCAGCCCTCCTGGGATACACCCCCCACACACACCACTTATCCCTGACCCAGAGGGAGGCGTGCACAGGGATAGGTTTGCATCCCTCCTGGAGAGGGCATCCGCATTGCCATGCTGGGCCCCGACCTGTGAATGGCAGAGAAAGAAAATCCTGTAACGACAGGAACCAGCGTGTGACGCGATCATTCATGTCCTTACCTCTTGCCTTCCACTCAAGGGGGCATGGTCAGTGATCAGGGTGAACTTCCTCCCGAGGAGGTAATACTTGAGGGTGTCCAATGCCCACCTCACGGCGAGGAACTCTTTGACAATCGAATACTTCTTCTCCATCGGGAGGAGCTTCCGCTGACATACATGATTGGGTGCTCCTTGCCTTCCTGCTCTTGGACAAGAACCTACCCCGGTGTCAGAAGTGTCTGTCTGGACCAGGAGTTTTTTTAGAAGTCCGTGGTGACGAGTACCGAGTGCGAACTAGCATGTCCTTCAGGGCCTGGAACGCCGCCTCTGTGTCCTCCGTCCATCGCCACCTCTGGGGTAGGTGTGCTTTGTTATGTCTGTGAGGAGAAAGCTATTGCAGGCACAGTTAAGGTACAATAAGCTGTAGTAGCCTGCAACCCCAGGAACAACTTACCTGCTCTTTGTTCGGGGGACGGGCATTCCTAATGCGCGGATTTTTTCTTGGGGCATCACATTTCCCGCCATTCGATACCGCCGGTATCCACTCGGTGTGCCTTAGCTTGCACTTGTGGCGATGCGGGCGCAAGAGTGGTCCATGAGTCGCTGGGCTCGAGGCCCGAAAGGAAGAAGCCCGTAGTGGTAGTATAGCCCCCAGGTTGGAGCAGGCGTTGCACTATAGGGCTTGATCACTCACTATGTGGACTCCTCTCACCCCATCTCTAGCATTGTCATCACTTCCCGCTGGACCGCCACCCTACGGCTTCTGGTAACGGTATCCGCTTTGCGGACTTTTTCTCTCTGGACGTGTGTGGATATGATGTTCCACGAGATCCGTGCGCCCCAGGACCTCGGAGAACACGGCCGTATTCCAATGGACCACATTCGTTCTGACGTCGGGTTTGTCGTTGAGTCGGGCAGAGGTCTTCCCCCATGGAACTTCAACAGAGGGGGGTTCTGCTGTGGCCGGGTCCACGTTGCACATCGCCTCTCGTGGTGCACTTCTTCAGTAGGTTCACATAGTAAAGCTGACGTGTCTAGGGCCCATGCCACATTGCCAGAAATTTGCTCTCCATTGTGGGATCAGCACAAGAACTTCTCACCTGGGTGGAACTCTCGGGTTTGGCCCTCTGGTTATATACGCGCTCCTGGGCCCGTTGCGCATGGGCCATGTGCTCCCTCACCACTGGCCAAATCGCCTTCATCCTATCTCTCTCTTCTCCACTGTTCCACCAGCTGCGAAGGGGGGTCGGTTGGTCCTCAGACCTCCTTGGCTAGGTCCAGCCCTCGCGGGACGACGACCATACAGGAGCTCAATGGGTGAGAACCCAGTGGAACTTGGGGTACCTCAGTACCGAGAACATCAAGGGGTACAAGAGCTAACAACACAACACGCCCTGAAGAGGTATACCTTTTTCAGTCACCAGCAGCCGTCCGAATCATTCAAGATGAAACATCACTGGAGTATTAATTGTTTTTGATAAATCACTTTTATGCGAGACGCTTTAAAACAAAACTGAGAATAAACTGCGGCAACGGAGAACATGAATTGAAGAAGAAAAATGTATCCTGTGTGTTCGTAGAGACACGTCCATTAGTCTTTCTCACTAACATATGGCACGGGTATAAAAAAAAACAGACATTCTCTTGGCAGAAGCTTAGTGTAAAGCTGCTATATGCGGTACATGCTGTATTACCTCATCTTATCATTAGTATGGAGAGAAGAGAGGAGGAGAGATGAGAGGATGAGGAAACATAACAAGAGAAAGAGAGGAGAAGACATAATAAGAGAGAGAGAGGGGGAGAGAGAGAGAGTGGGGAGAAGTTGTTTTAGCACTCCTAAAGATGTAAGATGGCGCCTCGCCAGCGCTGTAGTTTGGGTTGGAACCCTGAAGCATTAGCATCACACCATCAAGCTGTTCCAACAGCCTGAGCGCTAACGGGCTAATGTTGCTAATGGCTAATGGAGCTACCGCGTTAAAGACGGTGTCTAAAAAAAAAAATCTGGTCTACAACACAACACTAGACGCTACAGTCCATGTAAAGTATATCAACACTTATTTCACTGCTGCTTTTTATTGGTCACTGTCCATACAAAACACCTTTAAAAACAGCTGTTTTTCCCCCCAGCAACGAGCTAATGAGCTAATGGCTAACGGAGCTAATGTGTTAAAGACTGTGATCTAAGAAAACCTGCTTTACAACACTTGACGGTACAGTCCATGTAAAATACAGTCGTGGCCAAAAGTTTTGGAAATCACACAAATATTAATTTCCACAAAGTTTGCTGCTTCTTTAGATATTTTTGTCAGATGTTACTATGGAATACTGAAGTATAATTACAAGCATTTCATAAGTGTCAAAGGCTTTTATTGACAATTACATGAAGTTGATGCAGAGTCAATATTTGCAGTGTTGACCCTTCTTTATCAAGACCTCTGCAATCTGCCCTGGCATGCTGTCAATTAACCTCTGAGCCACACCCTGACTGATGGCAGTCCATTCTTGCATAATCAGTGCTTGGAGTTTGTCAGAATTTGTTTGTCCACCCGCCTCTTGAGGATTGACCACAAGTTCTCAATGGGATTAAGATCTGGGGAGTTTCCTGGTCATGGACCCAAAACATTGATGTTTTGTTTAAATTTGCATGGCAAAGAGGAACTTTGCAATTCATTGCAAATTCATGCTGATCACTCTGTCTCATAAATTCTGGAGTATATGCAAATTGCCATTCAACAAACATGAGCGCGCCAGACTTGTGAAATGCAATATTTGTGTCATTCTCAAAACTTTTTGGCCACGACTGTAGAAAGAGAGAGAGTGAGAGTTGAGAGAGAGAAAAAAAAGAAAGATGATAGATAGATTAATAAGATAGATAGATATGATAGATAGGAATATGATAGATAGAATAGATAGATAGATTAGATAGACGCATAGATAGATAGAGTAGAATAGATAGATAGATATGATTAGATAGATAGTAAAAGATAGATAGATTAGATATAGATAGATAGTTAGTAGATAGATAGATAGATAGATAAGATAGATAGATAGATAATAGATAGACCTAGATAGATAGATAGATTAGATAAGATAGAGTTAAAGTTTTTAAGGTCGGAAGCTTTTACATACACCTTAGCCCAAATACATTTTAAACACAGTTTTTTCACAATTCCTGAGAATTTATTCCTACTAACAATTCCCTGTCTTAGTCAATTGGGATCACACTTTATAATTTAAGAATGGTGAAATGTCAGATATAATACTAGAGATGGATTTATTTCCAGCTTTATTATTTCATATCACATTCCAGTGCGTCAGAGAGTTTACAAACACTATAATTTGGTAGCATTGTCTTTTAAAATTGTTTAACTTGGCTTCAACTGTTTGGGCAGCCTTCCACAAGCTTCCCACAAGTAAGTTGCTTGTAATTATTGGCCCCATTCCTCCTGACAGAGCTGATGTAAACTGAGTCAGGTTGTGTAGGCCTCTTGCTACACCACGCATTTTCAGTTTGTCCAACATTTTCTATAGGATTGAGGTCACGGCTTGTGGATGGCACTCCATATACCTTGACTTTGTTGTCCCTTTAAGCTCCTTTGCCACAACTTTGAAAGATGCTTGGTGTCATTCGTCCATTTGGATAACCCATTTTGCAACCAAGCTTAAACTTCCTGACTGATGTCTTGAGAATCTTGCTCCAATATATCCACATATTTCCCATCCTCATGATGCCATCATTTGGTTGAGTGCACCAGTCCCACCTGCAGCAAGCACCCCCACAACATGATGCTGCCAAACCCGTGCCTTCACAGTTGGGCATGTGTTCTTCGGCTTGCAAGCCTCCCTTTTCCCTCCAAACATAACGATAGTCATATTTTGTTTCATCAGACCAGAGGGCATTGTCTCACCGAAAAAGTACGATCTTTGTCCCCATGATTGCCGTTGAAAACTCATAGTTCTGGCTTTTTTATGGCGGTTTGGAGCAGTGCGCGTTTCCTTGCTGAGCGCCCTTCAGGTATCGTCGATATAGGACTTGTTTTTC